>NC_071284.1:10760000-10912500 GCF_001660625.3 Ictalurus punctatus
AACCTCTGTTTTGTTTGCAATTGTTTAATATCCATGAGAGCAGAGCATTTTTTGAGCAGAATATCAAAAGATTAAACAATAAAGAAAAATTTTCAGTCGTCTTTGCTCATATTTACCAAAGGTGCCAATATTAGTGGTGAGCACTGTATGGATATGATATGTAGTTATAACAGCATGTATGTCTACATTCTATCCATAGCCTATCCTATTAACCTCATAATTAATTAAGCTCTTGTTACTCTTCTGCTCTTTCCTCTTGCCATCTCATCGACCAGTCTGAAGGTACATCAAATGATTGTAGTGCATGGTGTGACATTTGTACATACATATCTATCTGTGTGTAGTGGACTACACAAGAGAAGTGTGCAGCATGCCACCCTGCATGTGAAATGTGACTTCACCACTTACTGCAAGGACATGACTGTTTATGGCTGAGGCCAGACTGTTCATCTGTGAAGTGCAGCTGAATTGTTTGATGAAACATTTAGTAATTTCTAGTTACAATGTAGAGCTGAGTGCAAAAGTGTAGCCTGCACAGCTGTCTCCTGTAACAAGACATGCACCTAAAACAAAATACAAATCCAACAGAGAAAAATAATCTGGTTCTCTTAATTTCCAGAGCTGATGTGAAGAATGCAGTGCATGACATCTGGTAGAATTATAATGAGCAAAAATAATTAATCTGATTCAGTTTTATTTGTATAGCATTTGTAGCAATTGACATTGTCACAAAGGTGACAATGTTACAGAGGCAAAAAACTCCCTGATACGACATGAGAAAGAAACAAGACTGAAAAGGGAATGCCTCTTCTAGGTGACACCAGATAGTTTGATTTATAAATCATTACTTTTCTACTAAACATGTTGAAAGGATATTGAATATAAGAATATTGTGAATCTGAGGTCTGGGGTGAGTGAGCACAGCAGTTTTTAGGACAAATCTACAGTATATTGTATTATCAGGAGGTCTAAAAGCTGTTAGGGTATCGAGGCAGTTATAAAAGGATGAGCCCCGTCAGTATTTGTCCTAATCAGAGGAAAATACAACATTTTTGAGTATTATTATACACTATATGGCCAGAAGTTTTGGACACCTGACCACACATCCCTATGTGGGTCTTCCACAAAGTTGGAAGCAAACAATTGTGTAGGATGTCTTTGTATGCTGTAGCATTACAGTTTCTGTTCTCTGGAATTAAGGGGTCAAGGAGCCCTGACCTCAATCCCACTGAGCACCATTGGGATGAATTTGAATGCTGCTTTCACCCCAGGCCTCCTCACCACAACATCAGTGCCTGACCTCACTAATGCTCTTGTGGCTGAATGAGCACAAATATACCCACAGCCACACTCCAAAAGCTAGTGGAAAGCCTTCCCAGAAGAGTGGAGGTTATTACAACAGAAAAGGGGACTAAATCTGGAATGGGATGTTCACCAAGTACATATGGGTGTGATGCTCAGGTGTCCACAAACTTTTGGCCATATGTTTTCTTGCCTGTGACAATTAAACATTTGTGAATCTTGTCCTATTTATCCTAGGAGCATGCAAACTTTTGCACTCAACTTTACATAAGTACATATTTCTTGATCCCATTTATACTATTGATAGTCCCTGATGAGCTGTTTCAGGGTGTCATGGTTATAATGTGGTTGTTTTTTTGTTTGTTTTTTTTCCTCTGTGGAAAATTTGTTAATCTATTCAGTGCATTTGCACATTCATGCATATAATTTTCCACTCTCTCAAACCTTGTGTGATTTGGTGAGCCATTCATCAAACAGCAACCCTTTGTTTCTTAATATATGAAATGGAGATGCTTGTATATTTGGAATGCAGCACAAGAGTAATGTTCCATTGGGTGCATGTTGTTTTGTCACAGTGCCTTAGTGGAAGTTATGGCACACTTGTGCACATGAAAACAAAACCCAACACAATTGTCTGAGGTGCAGAGCTTGTAGATTATATATGTAAAGATGGGGAAAATGGCATGCGTATTGTTTTTAAGCAGACTGTTGCTATTTTGTACACCGAATCGCCATAACATTAAAACAAGTGACAGGCTAACCGAATATCATTATCTTGTTACATTGGCACCTGTCAAGGGGTGGGATATTTTAGGCAGCGAGTGAACAGACTGTTCTTGAAGTTGATGTGTTGGAAGCAAAAAAAATGGGCAAGCGTAAGGATCTGAGCGACTTTGACAAGGGCGTAATTGTGATGGCTAGACCACTGGGTCAGAGCATCTCCAAAACGCCAGATTATGTGGGGTGTTCCCGGTATGCTTTGTTTAGTACCTACCAAAAGTCGTCCAAGAAAGGACAACCAAATTCCCCAGCTCTCAATCAGATCGAGCATCTGTGGGATGTGCTGGACAAACACGTTCTATCCATGGAGGTCCCACCTCTCAACGTACAGGACTTGAAGGATCTGCTTCTAACGTCGTGGTACCAGATACCACAGCACACCTTCAGAGTCTTGTGGAGTCCGTGCCTCGATGTGTCAGAGCTGTTTTGGTTGCACAAGGGCGGCCTACATGATATTAGGCTGGTGGTTTTAATGTTATGGCTGATCTGTGTATATATATCTTCATAAAATGTTAAATAGTGCTAGATTCATGTATAGATCCATTCCTGTTTGGACTGATTGTTTTGCAGTTTTGACATGTGTGCCCTCACGTGCAAGCATGCCTGCCTGACTCACTCTGCTACTTTGTGAGAAGATATGTGAAACTTCTTCCTCTGTGAAAACGGGTCTGACAAGAAAACATTGAGTTTTTATCCAAATGTACTGAACCTTCGTCTTAGTCACACAGTTACAGATTTCTGCATGTCACACCATCTGATGTTATTATCTTTGCACCATCATTTAGATACATCACCTTATAATGAACTGAAGTGTTTTTGTGTGTGTGTTTGTTTATGGTAAGGTGGTGGTGGGGGACAAAGTGGTGCTGATGCCTGTGAATGCTGGCCAGCCTCTTCACGCCAGCAACATAGAGCTACTGGATAACCCAGGCTGCAATGAGGTGAGACATGTAGCTAAATACGATTTGAACACGGAAGCCCTGGTTTATTAACATCTTAAATAAAAAGGGTTAATTTGTGCAGGCTGATAAAACGTGCATGCAGTTAGTGAGTGATTTACAAAGAATGATTTGCATTAAATGAGGTCACATACAAAGAAGGGGAAAAGACAATCTTGAAATATGTTTTTTGCATGTGGAAAAGTTCATAACTCAGTAGAAACCTGGCACAGTAATGTGTATTTATGCACCATAAAGGAACAACACAATGGGGGCATGCTGTGGAAAATAATCAGCGACGGGGTAGTGTGATGCAGCCTGTCTCAAAGTGAAGTTACTGTTACCACCCCATAGTGGATTATTTTCCAATAATAACACATCTTGAACTTGTTATTCCTCTTATACCGCAGCGATTTTCCAACGCTAACGTTGTCTTCATTATAGAATGACATACCATGCAATTCCATTGCTTTATATTTACAGTTCATGCAAGTATTTAGGTTAGTTCCTATTATCACTTACATTATATCAAATACAAACAGTTGTTTCCTTACCAGCCTCTCTTTTGTCCTCTCGCTTCAAGTTATTAGCTTGTTGTGTTACTGGGAAACCACAACGCACAAAGCCAATTCTCCATCCTGAAGAATTTCCTGTGTCAAAAAATGTAAACTTAGTTTTATTTCTGACTGTTACATAGTGCTAGCGCTGGAGACACCTTTCAAAAATGCTCAATCAACATCTGCTAAAAGAACGTGTCCCCATATGAGTCACTACATGCCTTAATCCCTTAAATTGAGCCCCTGTGTAAATGGTCTGCACTTATATATAGTGCTTTTATCCAAAGCGCTTTATACTGTTTCTCATTCAACACACACACACTGGCGCTAACTTGCCATCGGGAGCAACTTGGGGTTCAGGGTCTTGCCCAAGGACACGTTGGTATGTGGAGTCATGTGGGCCGGGAATCGAACCGCCAACCCTATGATTAGTGGATAACCCGCTCTACCACCTGAGCCACAGCCTCCCGGAAAAAGACATGGAACATGAGACATGCATTAGTGTCCTTTTACTTATGCTGATGACATTGAGCCATTCCGATCAAAATTTTCCTCCAATTAAATTCTGCCAGTGTTAGAAGATTTAAGGCACAGTCCTGTAGTCTGGCTTCTCCTACTCCGTACGAGTCTTCTAGCCTGCGTCTGTTTTTCACGTCTTCACTGGCGTACAGTCTGACATTAATGACCGCTGAGATCCTACAGTGTGACATGGCTTACAGCGGGGATCGTGTTCGTACAGTCTGACAAGCAACAGTCGCAAAGGACTATTCAAAATTGCACAGTGTGTACGCAGCTTAAAACTGCATAATTATCAAGACAAACCGCAAAACCGGCCTGTTTTGTTTATTTTGAAATACACGATCATCGGAACCTCATGCTAATAAACGTGTTTGTACGCTTTTCTGTGGGGATTATCATGTTTTATGTCTTTATACACACAAACCTTTAGTAAAACCTAAGACCTGAGATGTCAATGGCTCCTGCTTCTCTGAAATTTGTGTTAAACAAATACGGATTGTCCAGAACAGAAGAGTACGTGCTGTAACTCATGCCAAACTTCTGTGTAATACTTACTGTTTTGTGTGTGTGTGTGTGTGTGTGTGTTGGTCAGGTGAATGCTGTAAACTGTAACACCAGCTGGAAAGTCACGCTCTTCATGAAGTTTAGTGATTACAGAGATGATGTTTTAAAAGGGGTGAGATTTGATCCGTTCTTTTATTTTTGGTCCAAATAATAATAATTAAAAAAAAAAAAGAAAGACATGAACTCACAAGCGACATAATGACCCTGTCTCTACGTTTCTCTCAGGGAGATGTGGTGAGGTTGTTCCACGCCGAGCAGGAGAAGTTTCTAACCTGTGACGACTACAAGCGGCAGCAACACGTCTTCCTGAGGACCACGCTGCGCCAGTCGGCCACCTCCGCCACCAGCTCCAAAGCACTCTGGGAAATTGAGGTAAAAGCCAAACAAATGCATTAATACAATACTCTCTATGCAAAAGCGTCATGTGATTGTTCTCCATGCTGTTCTTTTGAAATGGGTGGTGTTATTTGTTTTAATTAGGTGGTACATTATGACCCATGTAGAGGAGGAGCTGGCCAATGGAACAGTCTTTTCCGCTTCAAACATCTGGCCACAGGCAAATACCTGGCTGCAGAGGTACACACCTCATCCATCATCATTCGTTCGTCTTCAGTAAGTGCTTTATCCTGGTCAGGGTTGCAGTGGATCTGGAGCCTTTCCCAGAAACTCTGGGCTATTTAGTGTCATTTCTTAATTGATTTAGCTGACATTTGGAAATTGTGCTTCCAGGTCATATGCTGCAGATGGCAGTGTTCCCAATGCTATCCTGAGTCCAGTCATATTTATAACGTCCTTCTGTTTCATGACCGTGATCCTGAGACTTTTGTTAAAGTGTATGAATGCATGTTTTTGCGTTTCAGGTGAATCCTGATTACCGAGATGAGAATATAGATACGAAATCAGAGGTAAGGCAGACCGAGGTGGAAGTCGGGCATTTTATTGACTTTTCCTCATTTTCATATATTCATTTGATATTTCCTTATAGTATTTTTGCCCCAGCGATGCGTGGCATCATTTGCACAGCAAATTTAGCAGCTTGTTCCTTTTCGGGCACTACAGATTTTTATTTGGAAGTTTGTTTCATGAAGAGTGCTTGAGGTTTGAAGTGCATGTTGTGTAGCTTTGCATTAGAAGGAGTGTCTAATTGTGGCAGTGTGTTCTGGTCGACAGTTTCACAGCACTGCGCCTCAGCACTTCCTCTGCACACTCTCAAACACCATCAGCTCTTTCTTTTTCCTCTTTCTGTCTCTATCTCTCCATCTTAATCACACTGTAGAACCTGTGCAGCTTGTTCCCAGCACTCTGGTGAATTTAAAACTATTTTCCTACCTCTTCTGGACAGTTATGCTATACTGGTATTCATTTCCACCGATTCCAAATGCGCGCGCACACACACGTGCATGCGCAAACACTCACTCAATCCCTCATTTGATTAATTCCCGTGCATGGATGGGGCTTCTTACATAATGTCTGAGTCTGGGATGCCCTGTGGGAGATGCGGTTTCTACGTCTGTAGAAAAAGAAGAGGGAAAAACAGAGCTGCAGAAAGGCTGAGGAATGAAAACATTGCCCTTGTGGACTTAGAACAAGTCTAGATTATAATGGTGTGCGCATTACAGCATGACATTTCTGCCGGATATCAGTTCTATTTGAGTGATTCCACGACTGTGGTACCAGTTAGCTTTTGTTTAATCCGTATTCAATATTGAATCAGCATGCATAACCATTCAAAAATGTGTAAACCCAGCTCAGGTATCAATATCAACATTCAGTACATTTACATGGACAAAAATAATCTGATATTAACCCGCTTAAGACAATACTCCGTTTAAGAAACTACCATGTAAACAGCAATTTTTTATTACCTTAATCTGAAGTCATACTCGTAGTAAACACAAATCAAATTAAGACATGTGAAGTACTTCTGTTTTAGTCACATTATCGACGTGTATTACAGACATGTAAACACCTTAATCACATTATTAACGTCGTGTGGGTGTTTTCACTGCATTTTGCTACAGGACACGTACACACAGCAGTGCTCAACTGTTTGACGGCAAACAAGAGAGCACGGCTGCGTCCAAAACCACGTACTTACCTACTATATAGTAGGTGAATCATGTATCTCAGCAGCTATATAGTTGGTAAGTACGCGGTTTGGGACGCAGCCCACAGCTTCAAGCTGTCGTCTATGTGCACGTATAGCATGACAAATAATTAACTGCACTTGAAACTTTCGTAAAATTAAAAAGAAAAACACCCAAAACTGTATACAGTACCATAACGAAGACCAACTGTATATTGATATGTGAAATTCTGGAGGGAACGTCGGACAGCGTGATGTGGGGACGTAATGACGTGTGCCGTTAATCGCTCTATGTTCTATAACAAGTAAAATGGGAACATGAAAGGAATATTCTAAAATCGACTCATGTAAACACTTTAATCACAATATTGTCTTATTCAGAATAAGGTCAATAATTAGATTACTGCTGTCCATGTAAACATAGTCAATGTTTCTTTGCTGTCAAATAAGTAACAGGGTTGAATTGTTTTAACATAGAACTAGCAAATGTAATTAACTAGTAGCATCCATGCCAATGGAATGAAGACATTCCACTGATTTACTTAAGTGTTGTTATTATTTTTTGAATTCTAATGTATTTAAACATGGAGTAACATGGTTGTACTTTCAAAGTGGCCTCACTAGTTAATGAAAGAATATTATTGCATGCAAAGATGGAGGAAAAAAAAATGAGAGAACGTACTTTTCTTCTTCCCATGATCTTCAGAAAATTCGGGTGACGCAACTTCCTGTTGAACATGTGAGTTAAATATTCAGAATATTGGTTGAATGCGTTCAGCTAACAGGGTTGAATGAATGTTGGTGTGGGACGACTAACCAATTCAGTTTTTATAACGTATTGATTTAACATATAACAATGTCTTTTTCATTAACTTTACATACATATCTGTAAATGTCATGTCAGTGGGAAACAGTTGACACCTCAATCGTGGAATCACACATATTTGCATTCAGACAACAATAGTACCCTTAAACAACAGAAAAGGATTTGATGACACATTTGCTAATGATGGCTAATGATAATGTTATCTACTGTGTAAATAAAACCAAGCAGTAATAGCCTTTTTAAGCTTAGACTAACTATAATATGATATATGTAAACAAATAGCCAGGATCACTAGCAAGCTAGCTAACATGAGGCGAATGATTATGTAATTAAAACCATTAGCCAGGCTAGGTAAAAATTTAGCTAAGATTGGCATGTAATATTTTGAATTTAAAACCAGTAGCTAGGTTTACTAGCAAGTTAACTAATATTAGGCTAATTATTGTATATTAAACTAGCTATAATTATAACTGACTATAGTCAAGGTTGCTAGCAAGTTTAAGCACCTCACACTCCCAGACTGGTAGCTGTTGTGTGATGGAGGGAAGCCTAGCTGAGAGGTGGAAGTGACTAAACTGGGTATAAATAGCTTCCATTGTGCATTTTTTTTTTCCTCTGATTTTTCACTGAAAGTTTAATGGTTAGTGTGGAAATAGTTTTCATGAGTATCAAAGAAGAGTTTTTGACATCCTTTTCGGGACAGTTCAGTTCAGCTGTTTGTCTTTTCCTAAGCTTTTTTTTCTGAACTTGCTTGAATTCCAGTTTAGCTTTTAATGCTGTAAGTATGAGCTGTAATGAATATGGTGCTGCGTCTCGATTCGCCTTTTATCATTCCAAAATATTATCCGAGATCAGATGTGTGTGTGATTTTAGATGAGTGTGTCCCAAATTGTAGTATGTTGACATGAGTATCCCAAAGGTACCGGGTGGTTACTATTTCCGGTCAATTTTCGAAGTGTGGATCCGTGGACACTTTTTTTGTAAATGCAGCATGGGTGTTTAATATTTAGTCACCTCAAAACATCTCCACAAACCATGTCTGTGCTCTTCCCCCAGGCTGAGACAGACTCTGTGTTCTCTAAGAAGAAGCGGTATCTGGAGAAGATAACTTACATCCTAGTGTCTGTTCCGCATGGCAATGACATTGCGTCTCTTTTCGAGTTGGATGCCACCACACTGCAGCGAGCAGATTGCCTTGTTCCCAGGTTTGACTTCCAAATGCACATATAGCAGTATGTCATTATAGATTCTTATAGCAACACCAGTTATGCCATCAGCGCTTTTGCTCCTGTGGTCAGCCTGTCATCATTGTTTCTGGTATGTTGTACTCACTGAACTTGTTTTAGATTCTGAAATAGTGCTGTGTTTCAGGAACTCCTATGTTCGGTTGAGGAACCTGTGCACCAACACTTGGGTGACCAGTACTAACATCTCGATCGATTCTGAAGAGGAGAGACCTGTTATGCTCAAGGTGTGCAACAGAAAGTCAGAATAAAAACTGTTGGCTTTGAGGTTAATTGCACAACATTTACAGGACTATTTTAGCAATTTATATATATCAATCAGTAACCACATACATCCTAGGGAGTGCCTGTAGTTCCTGGAAACATTGTTTGTTTTTGGAATGCCTTTGCAGATTGGTACATGTCCCATCAAGGAGGATAAGGAGGCATTTGCTATTATCTCTGTACCTCTGTCTGAGGTGAGAGACCTGGACTTTGCTAATGATGCCAACAAGGTTCTGGAGTCATTTGTACGCAAGCTGGAGAAGTGCCAAATTGCTCAGAATGACCGCAGGTATGAATCAAATGTACATATGTATACTAGGGGTTGTGTAGACTGGTTAACTTATATAGTCACCAGTCGCTGCTGTGGGGAACTGTTCACTAGTGAGGGGGGAGCAAAATAAATGCACTTTATTAGACTATATTTCAAACTAGATGAATAGTTTTTGCAAAACTATTTTGCAATAGTTTTTAATGTTCATTTGCTTTAATTGAACATTATCGCATTCATTATGTAGCATTATCCAGTCCCACTCAGCTAGTTTAGTGTGGTGCGTTCCAGAGACTGACCCAGACTCATTTTCGAGGCTGAAGTGGAATGAGACTCTACTGTAGACATAGCATCCTGCAAACAAATAAGTCAGGCCAGAGAGCTATTAGGAGGGCTCTGCTGACTGGCATGAGCTTCCATACTGCACACTCTCAGTTCCAGAAATAGTGTACACAGTGCTGGTCACAGTAATACTCAGATTAATGTTTTTGCACTTTTTTTTGTGGCGATTTATTTACTCTCGTTGTTAACAGTGTGGCCTAAATAGCATTGAAGCTGGAATATTTTGTAGCCTGTGTAGGGATGTTAGGTTATGTACATATTGAATTCAGTTAATAAAATAGCTTGGATATACTGTCTTGAATCAGTTTTTGCTTTAATTTTTGGAGAAGAAGACTAGATGAATACCTTTTTAAATTACCGGTAAACTAGTACTGTATTGTACAGTGAGAATATTTAGATTTTCCTTGTTTGATCTCAGTATTGCATAAAGTTATAGTTTATCGTGTGTGTTGTTCAGGTTTGTGACCAAGCTGCTGGAGGATTTGATCTTCTTTGTATGTGAGGTGCCTAATAATGGCCAGGATGTGCTATCTGTGGTCATTTCCAATCCCAATAGAGAAAGACAGAAGCTTATGAGAGAACAGAACATTCTGGCACAGGTACACATCCGCATCAACACCCAGACCATTATTCTGTGATTCCTTAACATACTGATACAGACCTTACAGTAACATGCCTGTATTACCAGCTATGCCCAAATTCAATTTAATAGTCAAGCTAATGTTGATTTCTGTGATGATTTCCAGACCAGCTGTGTGTATTTGATTTGAGTTGTGTGTGTTTTGTCAGATCTTTGGTATTCTGAAAGCGACATTTGCAGAAAGTGAGGACGGGCCCATTCTGAAACTGGAGGATCTGGGCGATCAGCGCAATGCCCCATTTAAATACATGCTGCAGCTCTGCTACAGGATACTACGACACTCGCAACAGGACTATCGCAAGAATCAGGCATGAGACAATATTATAATAATATATTTATTATATCATTTTAAAGATACAGTACCTTAGTTCACCAAAACACTTTGGTTTACAATATTGTCATGCAGTGGATATTGGAGCTTTCTTTGTATCAGGCTCGTGTTTACATTTTTCTGGCCTGGAAAAATGCTCCACCCCCATTTGAAAGCCATGCTTTCCTTTTTCTCCGTCCCTTTTTCCTCATTGCAGTTTGCAAGTTAAAAATGGCAAACTGCTCTGTTAATCAAAGTATTTTAAGTGACACAGATGGACCCTCAGACAGTTATTTTAATGGTCCTGACCTTCTGTTCTTCTCCTTATAGGAGTACATTGCCAAGAAGTTCTCCATCATGCAATCTCAGATCGGTTATGAGATCCTGGCAGAGGACACGATCACAGCCCTGCTGCACAACAACCGTAAGCTGCTGGAGAAGCACATTACAGCACGCGAGATTGAGACCTTTGTCAAGCTTCTACGAAAGAACCGGGAGCCCAGGTCTGATTACGCAATACAGTTTAGAAGCTCAGGGCTTTGTTATACTTATTGAACAAGAACAAACATGAACTGCAAAAGCAATTCATTCTAGAAAAAAGCTGCACAATTTACCCTTATTATTGACTCCATACAACCTAAACGTATACTGTACTTAGACATATGAACACACAATTTCTTCATTTGATTTGTCACTCCATGATGAGTTGTGTTTTTGTGAGTTTTCAAGATGAACACATTGTAGACGGTGTTGATGATTATTAATAGTTGGAAATAATACAGCCGTTCAAAATCCATTACATAGAGGACCGGATCAGACAGAGAAGCAACCAGGAGGCCGGGGGTCATGCTCAACACGATGTCATCGCCGCCACCACCATGCTTCACTGTGTGTATGGTGTTCTCGCGGTGATGAGCAGTGTTTGGCTTTGACCAAATGCAGCACTTTGTGCTGATGCCAAAGATAGTTTCTGCTATTTGTGGTGTGTCTGGGCTATGGTTGTTCTGTAAACAGCTTTTCCCATCTGAGCTGTGAATCTTTCCAGCTTCTTCTGAGTTACAATTGACTGCTTCTCTGATTAATGCCCTCTTTATCCGGCTATTGATGGTTTTTATTCCAGACACACAGTTCAAATTAAGTACATTTCATTGTAATGCTCCAAAATGTTGAAAATTCATGGGGGTGAATACTTATGCAAGGCATTGTAGCTATTAGCTGTGTTTGTTTAAGTCAAAACCATGTAGGCCTGAAGATTTTGTAATACCATGTTTGAAACGTACAATTATGTTCATAAAAAGAACAGATAGCGATGAGAATATATGTGGTACTAAAAAGCGAAGGCTTGTCTGTACAGTAGTTTATATATTTATATATATATATATATATATATATATATATATATATATATATATATATATATATATATATATATGTATATATATGTGTATATGTATGTGTGTATATATATATATATGTGTATATGTATGTATATATATATATATATATATATATATATATATATATATATATATGTATGTATGTGTATATATATATATATATATATATATATATATATATATATATATATATATATATATATATATATATATATATATATATATATATATGTATATATATATATATATATATATATGTGTATATGTATGTGTGTATATATATATATATGTGTATATGTATGTATATATATATATATATATATATATATATATATATATATATATATATATATATATATGTATGTATGTGTATATATATATATATATATATATATATGTATGTATGTGTGTGTATATATATATATATATATATATATATATATATATATATATATATGTATGTATGTGTGTGTGTATATATATATATATATATATATATATATATATATATATATATATATATATATATATATATATATAATATATATATATATATATATATATATATATATATATATATATATATATATATATATATAATATATATAATTTTAATGGGGGAGCCATCCCATTACATACATGGGGCTTATATAATAATGCCTTTGTTTGTGAAGCCACAATAGTTATATTTAATTAAATTGTAGTTGAACTGAATTGCTTAATGCTATGTATTAATAAAATAAACCTGATTAAATTGTTAACATAACTTTTTAGGTTTCCATTATTGCATCCAATCAGATACATTAAAGTACTTTTTTTTTTTTTTATCCAACTTGGATATCCAACATCTTGACCACCTCATGTTTTTGTCCACATTGCGCAACCTTAATTTGATGTTGTGTTTCTTTGTTCATAACATTACTGTAACTACAAATCCTTTTATTTGTGTAAAATAAAAAGGAGCTATTACTGAAACGAGTCTTACGCTTTCCCTCAGGTTTCTGGATTACCTTTCAGACCTGTGTGTGTCCAATAAAACGGCTATCCCAGTCACACAAGAACTCATCTGCAAGTTTATGCTCAATCCCAGTAATGCAGACATCCTCATCCAGACCAAGTAAGATTCTTCCTCTGTCCAAATAAAGTGTGAATATCCGTGCCCGATTATCTCATGTTGCTCTATACGTTTGTTTTTTTTTTGTTTTCTGTGCTTGTTCCTGTCAGGGTGATTCTACACACGGAGAACTCTCTGGAGTCAGTTATTATGCATGATGAAGTCGAGGAGGATGAAGTGTGGCTGTATTGGATCGACCAGAATAAAGAGCCACACGGCAAGTCCATCCGTAACATGTCCCTGGACGCCAAAAACAACCACAAAGAAGACATTGACAACATGACCTACTACAGGTCTGGTTTACTCTTTAGCTTCACAGTGTTGTACTGTTTAGTGCCGTTTTATACAGAATCTATGTTAAACGTGCGATGTGTAATGTTTAAATGTATTTTTAGACTACGGTATCACACGTGCAGTTTACTAACAGAAATCCCTCAGTAAAAAAGTGCCATGTAATGGACCTTGCTTATTTGGTCATTTCTGGCTCTTTACAATTTTCTAGCCCAGAAACGTACTCCACACACAGTCCTTATTTTCCATAAAAGGCAACTCGGTCCATTTATAGCTTCAACAGAGGTTGTAGAGTAGGTTGTGGAGAGAGGAGGCTAGTCAACAGCAGAGGGTTCGAAATAGATGGGGTTAGAAAACTAGGTGCGTTCATACGCTCGTATTTGATTTTTTTCTAATTTCCTCTCCTCGTCCCAGGTGTCAGCTGAACCTTTTTGCTAAGATGTGTCTTGACCGGCAGTACTTGGCCATCAATCAGATCTCCAGCCAGCTTCCGGTGGATCTGATCCTGCGCTGCATGTGTGACGATTTACTGCCGTATAACCTGCGCGCCTCTTTTTGCCGCCTCATGCTGCACATGCACGTAGACCGTGACCCCCAGGAGGCCGTGATACCCGTCCGCTATGCACGCCTTTGGACTGAGATCCCCAGCAAAATCACGGTCAAGGAGTAAGTCCTTTGAATGAGCGAAAACTAGAGCGTATACTGTGCAGACAGCACAACCGTGCTGTCCCCCCCCCCCCCCCCCCCCCCCCCTTTTAAAGTACTTTAACCTTACAGAAAAGCCCCATGTAGGAACACATGGAGATGCTTGCCTGCTTAGCCAGCCGCTGTTGTTAAATGTTCATCAATCTGCAATCAGCAGTTCTTTTTGTCTGCATCTATTGCGTCTTGAGCTTGTTCTTCATCCTGCAGGTATGATTATGAGTTCAGGGATGCAGGCCGAACAGCGATGAAGAGGAATTTTTCGCCCACCAAGGAGTTTGTAGATCAGTACCTGAATGATGTAGTGAACCATCCTTTACCCTTCGGAGATGAGGAGAAGAACGAGCTCACTTTAGAGGCAAGCCATATAGAAGCTCTCTTCTATTCGAACGTTTTTCCTGTTGAGAACTTCAGGTTCTTTAAGTTCACCATGTAAACTTTGAAATCAGATTACTTCCACTAATTGAATGGGGAGTTTCTCTGCATGGATTCGTCTCTTGATACACCAACCAAACAACATATTATTTTTATTTATTTATTTATTTTTGTAGCAAACGAAGCTCATGTTACACAGATATAAAAGTAGATGGGGGAGTGATGGACATCTTACTAATGTCATTGCCTTCAGTTTAATAACTAGTTAGCTTTCATAGCCCATTTTTTGTTTGTTTAAAACAAGCAAGGCGATTGAAAATTTGGGAACATGTTGAACAGTTAGACACGGTTCCACTGTGACGGGCGTCTCATTGTTACAGGAACTCTGACACCAACATCTACACAAACATCTACACGAACACTGCTTACATACCGTACACATACATTTGGATCGGATTTCTGGTAACATAGTAAATGGAGACTCTCAGCAAAGTGCTTATTCGAAATCTACAAATTGTCTCTTCCAAATGGATGGAAATCTTTGCATGTTAATATAACCTGTGTGTGTCTCTCTCTTTCTCTCTATCTAGCTTTCTTGCTTTCTCCCTCACACACACACAATCTTCTGCAAGTTCCTTAATGTTTCTTTGTATCTTTCCCTTCCTCTAAGGTGGTGAACCTAGCACGGAATCTGGTCTACTTTGGTTTCTACAGCTTCAGTGAGCTGCTGTGTCTCACACGCACCCTGCTGGCCATTTTGGACATTGTGCAGCACCCGCTCACGTTCATGCCCAAACTCAGCAAAACCCCTGAAGGAGGTCAGACACAATGACACAAACAGGCAATGCCTATTAAAAACGCCTGTACTAGACTACCAGCAATTTCACGTTAAAGCAGTATTACTGTCATTTAATCAATTAACTCCAAATCCTGACCTGCCGGAGATGGGTTTGTCTCTGGTTTGTACCCAACAGTGTGAGTACAGAGATATAGAAAAAGAAATGTTAATAGGAAAAAGAAGAACGGAAGAGAGATTGTCCTTAGCTGTCAAAATGCTGTGAAAGGATATAGTTTGTCACTATTAGTACACAAAGCAAAATACAGAAACCTCATTTAGAAACAGCTAAGTATTGGACAATTAAAAATGGTGGCCTAAGAAAGAAGCAGTGTGAGCAACCGCTAATGTTTCTCAATAAATAAAACACCAAATAGATCTAATTTTTTTAAACAGTATATTTTTGTTTGGTGAACTGTTAATTGTTTAAAACTGTATTAATGAGTTTGAATAAGGTTGCAATTTACAAGGTGAGGTTATTATGTAAAGTGTCTGTGTGGGTTTCCTCTGTGTTCTCTCTCTCTCTCTCTCTCTCTCTCTCTCTCTCTCTCTCTCTCTCTTTTTTTTTGGGTCTTCATTGAAGTCTGTATATATTTATATTAGGCTAATTGTGACCTGAAGCCTTGTTTGGTTGGTTGGTTTGTTTGTTTTACTTTTCTAACTGGCAAGTGTGCAGTGTGTAGCTGTTGACGTAATCTTCTTGTGTGTGTATACTGCAGGTAATAATGTCCTGCGCACCATCCATGGTGTGGGTGAGATGATGACTCAGATGGTTCTGAGCAGAGGATCCATGCTGACCCATCCCTCCCAACCAATGACGGGCCATGGGAAAAAAACGCACGGCCTGTCCGACAGCGAGGATGTGGTGGTGATGGACACTAAGCTCAGAATTATTGAGATTCTCCAGGTGTGCATTTTTTTTTTCTTACTCACCTAATATTGGATTGCTTGAATGTAAAAAAATAAAAATAAAGTGCAAACCAGACTATTTCTGTAATTTTCCTGACCCTTACAAAGATGATAAAATACTTGGAAAATGGATGTAAAGGTGCTTTTATTTATTTATTTTTAATTTAATTTTTTTTTCTTCAAAAAGTAATTAAAAAAAAAAAAAACAACAAGAAGCAAACTTTGGAATAACTGAGTGGAAAATAAAAATAGACAAGTGAAAAGTTAAAAGGAAAACCCAACATAAAGTGAGTTATTAAGGTGTTGTGCTAGAGCAGATTCTGTAACTCTCTGGAGCTATACTGAAGGGATAATCAACATTCTTCCAAACCATATTGCCTCAGCTGGTGCTTTGATGATTGTTGTGAAGAGCACTGTCTAACACGTCAGTCCAAAAATCTCCCATAGGTGTTGAGTTGGTGACCGAAGACCAAAAACAATGAATTACATCACTTGCATACTTGTCAAACCATTCAGTGAGCCCTCATACCCTAAAGCTGTGGGCAGAATAAATTATTCCATCACCAGAATGGAAACATTTAATCATAGGGAAAAAGGTCATCAGTTAGAAGAACTTTGCATTGACTTGCAGTGACTCTTCACTCTAAGAGGAAACATCATAACCACAAAATAAGAGCCGCTTGGTTTTCTTTTAATTTGTCAACCGTGCACACTCTTTGGTGGGCGGAATCCCCTTTGGTTTGGCCGTCTGAGGAATACTTAATGGTAGACTTAAGAAATAATTAATGGTATATTGTAGAACACTACATTGCATATTAAGTGTTGTGCTTGTGGTGTTCCATACTAGTTCATTCTGAGTGTGCGTCTGGACTACCGGATCACCTACCTTCTGTCCATCTACAAGAAAGAGTTTGGAGACTACACCGACAGCAGTCTCTCAGTCACCGATTGCCCCCCGTTTCCCTCAGGTGAGAGCACTCTGTGACGTAGAACTGGACTCTTCTCTGGCTCACTATAGATTGTAGTTCTACATATTTTGTGTTTGTGTGATATTTTTATTTTTTAATTTAGTTTATCAATCAGGTGTATTTTTTTGTCTGTGTTTGTAGAGCCGAATGTAGAGGAGATTGCGGAAAAAGCAGAGAATATGTTTGCTGGAAGGTGGGTCAGCTGATTGGTGGGTCAGCTAAACTCTTTCGACGAGAATTCTTCTTTCTTTTCAATTGGTCTATTGGCTTATTATTGTTGTTATAGTTGTTACCATTTTATTATTTAAAAAAATGCTAAAGTTTTCAGTAGAGATGGCACAATACCACTTTTTCTTTTCCGATTCTGATACTTACATTGAATCAGCCAATATCAAAACCCATCCTATATATATCTATATATATCTATATATATATATATATATATATATATATATATATATATATATATATATATTTTCTTTAAAAACTACTCAGCTTAAAAGTGTAATTTTTAAACTTAATTGTTTAAAAATACAGGAACGAATGCTAATAACATGACTTAAACAAAACCGACACAAAATCACTTACAAACCAACTATAATAAATAGAATATTGTTTAAAAATATAAATATTATAATAATGTTATCAAAAAATACAATCAAGCTTCCTTTATATGTAAACATCTCCAGTTTCAAAAATATCTTTTCTACATCCATTTAGAATGTTTTCCATTTGTCACAGGGTCAGATCGGATTTGTTTTTTTGTCTGCTAGCTGATCCTCCATTTATTGGCGGTATCATCCTGATACGGATTCTGGGTATTGGATAGGTGCCATCTCTAGGTTTTAGATTTATCATTATTAAAGAGTTCAAGTGTATCAGTGATGTGAAAGTTTGTGTGTTCGCATGTTCACTAGCGGTAAGGAGCGGACAGCGGTGGATCTGGACGATGAAGGAGGCACAACGTTTCTGCGAGTGCTGATTCACCTCATCATGCAGGACTATCCTCCTCTGGTCTCGGGTTCACTGCAGCTCCTATTCAAACACTTCAGTCAGAGAGCTGAGGTCCTCCAGGCTTTCAAACAGGTCTCAGGCTTTCTGACATCTCTCACTCTTTTGTACCTGATCATCACTTTGTTTTTGGACCTTTACATCTTGCATGTTGTTGAATATGTGTGTGTGTGTGTGTGTTGGCAGGTCCAGCTGCTGGTGTCTGAACAGGATGTGGAGAACTATAAACAGATAAAGGCTGATCTGGATCAGCTGCGGCTGACCGTGGAGAAATCGGAGCTGTGGGTGGAGAAGAATGGTGGCTACGGCACTGAGGATGCCACTGAAACCCAGGCTAAGGAGCAAAACATGGAGGTGTGCCCCCTTGTGGTTGGAACTGCAACCTGCTCCTGCTGCTTAAAATTAATTGGAAAAAAATGATTAGTAATACCAGGCTTTTAAAATATTTTATATCTAGTGGTGACTATATGTTGAGTGTTAATTTCTCCATAATATTTCCAAGCAGCAAGTGGTAAGTCTAGGAAAGATAATAATGTAATCAAGATGCATTAAGACATAAAGAATGGTTTTATAATTGCATCTCTGCACCCAGAATCAAAAGACACATGCCTTTCAAATTATGTTTCTCAAGGACATCTGTTATGATTATGCATGATTCATGCAGGATGAGAGTGTCTTCATGATGTATGCATGGTGTGATTGAGTTTTATTTTTATGAACCTTACTAAATCCACTTGTTATATGGAGCATGGCCTAGCTACCTAATATGTAACTATAACTCAGTAACTTAAAAACCCCAGACACATAACTTCTCTGACCAAGTCCTTTTAAACGTCAGCTGCGGCCAATACATGTTTTTGTATTGGTAGATCATTCCCTGGGGTCAGTAATAATTAAAACTAATCTAATTAGAAGAGAAGTAAATTAAATAAAAGTAAAATAAAACCATATGATCCCCAGTGAATCACATCCCTATTCCATACAGATCTAAAGTATGAGATGTAGCGTTACAAACATGGACTGCTAATCGGTATTAGATGCATATTGATTTGGCTGTTTTGTGTGTGTGTGATTGGCAGGAGACGGGCATCCTCAGTCCAGTGCAGGATGGAAACCTTAAGCCACAGATAGACAGCAACAAAGCCAACAACTACAACATTGTGAAAGATGTGGGTGCTGCTGCCATCTATTCTATTTCTCTATTCATATAAAAGTTGACTTGCAGTGGAATGGAAAATTTTTAGAACTCTGGATCTGCACGTTTGAGTAATTCTGCCATGTTGGTCAGTAGATCCTGCAGCGTCTCAGTAAGCTGTGTTATCCGGCTAAGAAGAGTCGTGTGCAGCAGCAGAGGTTGCTGAAGAACATGGGAGCTCACACCGTAGTGCTGGACCTGCTGCAGATCCCTTACGAGGCAGTGAGTGGACCTGAAAATATGAACCTGACTACTTTCCAAATTATTCAGGATATTCAGCATCCTCATACATCTGTCAGTGTCTGATGAACTGTTTTACTGAGATCGGTTCATGCTCCATATTCCATGTAAGAGTCGTAAAACGAGAGGTTTTTAGGCACAAAAGATCTGGAACACACTACCGTTAAACATTCATCAGGCTCCAGCCATCGCCGGGGGGAAAAAAAAAAAACCCCCAGCTAAAAACATATTTTTCCCTTGGCTCTTCAGTAGCGTATGTTATTTACCTTACTTTTAGTTTAGCATTTTTGGACACGTGTTATATTTTTTTTCGTATTTTAGTTTATTTTTCTGTTACTGCTATTGTTTGTCATTATTATTGTTATTATTATTATTATTATTATTATTATTATTATTAGCCTATTTTACCATTATGTCTTTATTTTTGTTTTTTTTACTTCACACTGTAGCTCTGCATTTTAAATGTATGAAAGGTGCTATATAAATAGTGTTGTTGTTGTTGTTGTTGTTATTGTTATTGTTATTGTTATTATTATTATTATTATTATTATTATTATTATTATGAAGAAGAAGAAATGTTTGAGTTAGCTGATATTTTACTCTCCATGTTCTTTAGGGAGATGAGAAGATGAAAGAGATCATGACTCTGGCGCACACCTTCCTGCAGAACTTCTGTAACGATAACCCTCAGAACCAGATTCTGCTTCACAAGCACCTCAACCTTTTCCTTACCCCTGGGGTATGTTACTAATGAGCCGTGTGTCTGAGGCTTTTGCTTATCCTGATGTGCTGAAATTTACTGATGCCCAGGCATTAGCAATCAAAAACCATGTTTTTAGCCAGGGATTGCTCATGATGCTTTTCTTGACTCTTTCTCGCAGCTTTTGGAGGCGAAGACCATGCGTTACATCTTCCAGAACAACTACCACCTCTGTAATGAGATCAGCGACCGTGTGGTGCATCACTTTGTACACTGCATGGAGACACACGGCCGCTGTGTCCCGTACCTGCGCTTCCTGCAGACCATAGTGAAGGCTGATGGCAAATATGTGAAGAAGTGTCAGGACAAAGTGATGACCGAGGTGAGGCAGGAAGGTGTCCTGAAGTGCATGGGGGGGGGATAGAATAGATAGAAGAAGAGATGGAATAGATCTGTAAAATCCGTTAGAGCAAATTAAAGCGAGGGCCCATGTACACCTTGAGTAACATGCAGGTGTGTTACCATTGGACTGCAATTTCAAATCATTTCAAATAAATTGTATTTATATAATGCTTTTAACAATGGACAGATATATGGATATAGATATAAATTGATCCCTAATGAGCAAGCCAGAGTTGACTGTGGCAAAGAACTTCCTGAGAGGACATGTGGAAGAAATGTTGAGAGGAACCAGACTCAAAAGGGAACCTATCCTCTTGTGGGTGACAATGAATAATGGGATTATAAATCATTATTCTTCCATAACTGTGTACTATAGAGTCAAGAAGTGCTAAATATGGATGTGCAGTATGAGCACCAGGGTCATTTTTAATTTCATTAGAGTTTGAGCCTTAAGAACTGAACTGTTTTTAGCAAGTGGAGGGCGACAGCATTCAAACATCCCAGTTTACTAGAACTCGATATGCCTATGAACCCTCCAGATCTGCACCTTTACCTAAGAAAAGAGCTAATAACAAAAGGCTTAATTAAAAAACATGTTTTCGGGCTAGACTGGGACTGGGACTGAGTCTTGAGCATTAATTGGAAGGCTGTTTCATAATTGTTAGTCTCTGCCCCTGCTGTAATCTTCATTATTCTAGGTACTCATAAAAGAACAAAATCATAAAAGATCAGAAGTTTGCTTGTGCAATATGGCTCGAGAACTTTCAGTGCTTTATAGGTCATTAGTAGTATTTTAGGGTGTTTTCACATATAGTTCATTTTAAAAGAACCAGGAAGGGAACCAGCCGAAAGTGACCTCAGTCCTTTTGGTGTTAACAGTATAGTGGACTCAAAAGAGAACTCTGATCTTTTTTGGGTCCTCTTCAGCAAAGTGATCTCAGACCATTTCTTGTTCACACCACAACTTCATAAGACCTCAGACCTCAGCTTGAACCCAAAATTTCATCCAAGTCATCATTGAGCAGTCCTTCGTTTTGGCAGATTCTCCACTTCGACACATTTGATCATGGGTGTTCATGTATTTCTGTTGTATTTTTTTTTCTTTTACTTTTATCTGGCGCTGTTCTGTTATAGCCTCTTTCCTTCATTTTTTGAGAACACCAAAGAAACACTTTTATGTTCTTATGTGTTGAGGTTAGTTTGCGTTTAATGCAATTCTCTTTCCAAATTTCAAGAAGTGCACAGCTCTCCTCCTGCGACCACACGACCCCGCGACCTGACATGGTGAAATGTTTTGTGTTGTTTTTCAGCAGTGACGGAACATTGCTGCAGGTATGGCAAACCTCCAGGTACACATGTTGAAACGAAACGCAAAGTGGACCAGGACCTCGTTGCTTTCACATATCACGAAGAAATCGAACCGCAAATGAACCATACTCGGACCACCTCCGGTCTGAGTACGGTTCACTTTTGGGTCCTTTTAGGGGGGGTCTAAGATCACTTGGTTTGTTCACATATATGTGCTGAACTTCTCCAAGAGCTTTTGGAGGGCTCAAATGAACTAGGTGTGAAAACACCCTTGGTATCAATGTGTAATTTTAATGCAGTGTAGAGAAGATAAAATCTTCTGGTTCTAGTAAGACTGGTTCCAGTCTGCTGCATTCTGGACTAACTGGAGCTTGTTTATGCACCTACTGGAACATCCAGACAGCAAGGCATTACTATAGTCAAACCTAGAGGTAATAAGGGTGGACTTTTTTTTTTTTTTTTTTTTTTTTTTTTTCCCCCCCTCTCTCTTTTCTGTATCTTGTAGTGACCTTCTATTTCTATGTTAGCAATATGTCTGAGATGAAAAATGCTTTTATAGGAAAATTATCTACATGAGCATCAAATGAGAGACTGAAGTCAATAATCACACCAAGACCACTGCACATGATGTAAATGGCGATTTAAAACTAAAAACAAACTGATAACGATCAGTCACATAAGACCTGAGCAATAAGAGAGCAGTTCCCTTAACTCCAACTGTGGTATAAAAACCTGCATTAAGCTACACAAGCAAGGAGACACAACCCTGATCATAGGCCAAGACTAGGTCATTTACTACTTTAACCAACGCTGTCTTGGTGCAGTGATGAAGCCTAAAAAGGTTTCATGTATGTTATGCAAGTATGAGACTAAATGCTGAGCTATGACTATTTCTAGGGTTTGGAGATAAAGGGGAGATTTGATACTGGCCTATAGTTAGATAGCTGACAAGGGTCAAGGTCAGGGTTTTTCCTTGGGTCAGGGCATGATAACTGCTAGTTTGAAGGATTTAGGTACCTTGCCAGTGCTAAGGGATGATTTGCTTATTTTTTTTTAATAGAGGTTGGATTGCTATCGGTAGGATCTGTTTGAAGAATGTGTAGGTGAGGCGTCTAGTACGCAAGTTGATGAGTTTGATCTGTTAGATGGGAGCAAAATATTCTAATCGCTCTACTAACATGCTTATATTGTGTTCTCCATATTTAGTTATCCAATTGTCTGACTTTAAATTAATGTTTTGTTTTTGTTTTGTCTAATATATTTGGTCAGGTCACATCTCAAAGAAATAAAGGAAAATTGTGCAAGTAGAAGATTTTGGTTTTATGATCCTATACAAGAAGCTTGTGAATTTAAATAGCTAAGTGTTTGCTCTGTGTTTCTGTGTGTGGACATGTATTTTATTTGAAAAACTAAGAGAGCTAAAATATTTTCTTCTGGTTACTGAGGTTAAGATTAGGATTAGTTACATGCAGTAATCACAATATCAAGGGAAGGTACTAATAAAGAACCCCTGTGTGTGTGCAGCTGGTGAATGCAGGTGAGGAAGTCCTAGTGTTCTACAATGACCGGGGTTCATTCCCCTCACTGCTGCAGCTGATGAGCTCAGAGTCTGAGCGCAGGGATGAGAATGGTGCTCTGGCCTACCACAACAACCTGGTGGAGCTGCTGGCCGCCTGCACTGAGGGCAAGAACGTCTACACCGAGATCAAATGCAACTCGCTTCTGCCGCTTGACGATATCGTCAAGGTCGTGACCCATGAGGACTGCATCCCTGAGGTAAGCAAGTTCTCTTACACACAGCCCTCTCGAGTCACAGTGTATACAGGGTTATTGACCTCTCGGTCTGGGTGGTGTGTTTGAGGCTTTCACAGTTGTGTGCGCTTGGATAAAATCTACCCTTTGGCAACACCATACTGTGAAATTTTTAGCAAACCGGATACAAATGATGTATTTATAAATCTTTTGTAGGAGACAGTACACAAAAATGGTATTTACAAGAAATTCAGAGTTTGTGTACATTTGTATAAACACACTCGGTAACGTGAACTGTAATTTATAGGCTTCAAGTAGTCTAAGAGGTGCGGGTTACTGCAATCTTTGATACTGATTATGCTGTCAAGTTTAAATTGCTTCTTTATTTCAATGACATGCATTGAATGCATGTAATAATGATAATGAGTCTTTATTGGTCACATATACATTAGAGCACAGTGAAATTCTTTTCTTCGCATACCCCAGCATGTGAAGGTCAGGTACACCAGATACAGCGTCCCTGGAGCAGAGAGGTTTAAGGGCCTTGCTCAAGGGCCCAACAGTGGCAGCTTGGCAGTGCTGGGGCTTGAACCCCCAACCTTCCGATCAGTAACATAGTTCATGATCATAGTTCGTGATCAAAATGAGCACGGATTGACACGAAAATGTAGTAATTTCACCATAAATGCATATAATTAAAGTATACTACTATTTTTCACTGTCATGTTATTACTTTAAGCCCGGGATAAAGCAAAGAAAATCAAAACACATACCAGGAGTTGCAAAAATAACTAATGTGGTCAAAATGATATCTTAACAAGTACATTTAATAAAAAAAAAAAAAGTGAAATACACTACACAGCGTGTTATATTGTGTGTGTATGTGTGGCGGCAATCACATGACAGGCTGGTGGTTGGAGAAAGTTGTGTATGACCCGCAGGAATTTCTTGTAGAAAGATTTAAATGCAAAAGAAAAGACGTGGGAGGCAGTTTCCTCGGCTGTTTGTATGGATAATAAGTTTTAATTTTAAATGTTTGTGATACTACCTTTTAACGTAAGAGAAGTACCATGTTTAAATTTTCTGCCACTTGCTTGAGCAACATAATATAGAAATCTATGTAGAAGTAATGAATGGAATATTATGCTGTTTATAGTTATTATGCTTAAACATGATTGTCTATGAAAGACTGTATTACTGTACTGTGTTGCTCTAAACGTCATTCAAATTTCTGTCAACCTACACCATCATGTTCTTTTCTGGATGTGTGTTCTGCAAACGCTTCTTATATGAAAGCACAATGAGCACGTGCTGCTTCCGCACCGCATATGTACTGCAATACACACTGCAAACGGAGTACAAGTGAACCAGGAGTAAGGGTGTGTATGGTAGCCAACACACTGCAATGTTTGAGCTGCATTAGTTAGGAGGCTCTCTTTCACCGTGTAGTTGTCATTTTGGCATTTTCCGTTTTTGGGGGGTAAAACTAAATGTAAATCAGATGTGCTGGATGTGTGTTGACTTTCAACATCCACACATGAGTACAAAGAAAATCAGCAGTACAGAGACTATTGTACATCTGGCAGGACTTTTTACCTCATTTTGGCCTTAAAACATTTACTAAAAAAGGCATCTTATTAAAAAAAACAATATAAGTCATGCCATAAACAGCCTCCAGTTTTACTACATAAAGAGACGGGGATCATGTAGTAAAAATTGTGGAGGAAACGTGTTTCAATAGTGAAATATATGTTCTGGCATTCCATCTTAATACAAATGGTTATGTGAACTCAGACGGTTCCTCCGCTTGTCGCCCTCTGCAGGTGAAAATTGCCTACGTGAATTTTGTGAACCACTGCTACGTGGACACAGAGGTGGAGATGAAGGAAATATACACTAGCAACCACATCTGGAACCTGTTTGAAAACTTCCTGGTAGACATGGCCAAAGTAAGGACACCAGCATGGCTTTAATAGGAGCCTTTACTATATTTTTGTAGATGTGATACATTGGATCATTTGGTGTGTGTGTACACATTTTTGGTTTTTGCCCACCCCCCGCCCTCCCCAGGTGTGCAGAGGCACCTCAGACAGAAGTAGAGCTGACCCCATACTGGAGAAATATGTCACTGAGATCATCATAGCCATCGTCAAAGGCTTCTTTGGTTCCCAGTTTTCTGTCAGCACCACTAATCTGCAGGTATAAAGTGCGCGCACACACACACACACACACACACACACACACACACGCACACACACACACACACACACACACACACACACACACACACACACACACACACACACTGCATTTTTGAGAAACATGGTTCTACTCTTCACACCTTATCTTCTTCCTGTCATCCTGTCAACCCTGTATGTCCTTGCTCCGAGCACACTAGGCCAGTTTTAACCACTCTCACCAGTCACATGGTTCATCTTCCTCTATAATTCTGTTTCAGACCCATCAGGGCACGTTCATACGTCTGCTGCAGTCCGTGCTCAGACTCTGTTCCTGCACCTGGATCAGTGCTCTGCAGAAGACGAACATCGAGGCCTGCATCAAGACCCTCACTGATGTGGGTGAGTTATCGCAACCTGGAGCAGTGCAACCTTACAAACAAATCGAGCATATTAATGTACATTATTGTACATCACATGGTTGCAGGTGTGTAAGCCTGGAAGTTCCACTACTTGCATCGTGGGAGGCAGTCTCCTTTTGTTTATTAACTATATTCATGCCTTTACTTGAATAATTCTTAAATATTTTCGTCTCTCTGTAATCTGTCTTGCGACTTAGCTGGCTTCACTCAGCAGCCAGTTTAAGAACTGTAGTAGTAACAGCAGCCAGACTGACCAACAACGATCATCATTCGCCGTAGTCATTCACAAAATAGTTATGAATCTGATGCTTAAAGCTGTTTATATAGCTTCTATTTGATTCTTTCTAACCTCAGTTAAGCAGTGAACTTCAGCTTTAATCACATTTTGTCCTTTTCCATTAAAACGAATGTTTTTTTGTTTTTAAAAAAAAAGTAAATAAATCCAATAATCCACAAAACCCCTAATTTTGTTCATTTTTATTATTATTATTTTTTTTACTATGTCGCATTTTCTGCAATGCTGGCTCAGGAGATGAGGTCACTAGGGTAGCAGTTACATTACCGGACTGGAAAATAATTAATTTTCTCCTTAATAAAGCATTTTATGAGGGCAGTGGGTAGCATTGATATTTCACAGCTCCAGGGTTTGATCCTGAGCTTGGATTATTGTCTGTGTTATTTAGCGTTATTATTTCACTTTATTCTCCTTCGTGGCTTTCCTCCCACCTATTGAAAACATGCCGGTAGATGGATTGAAAATTGCCCTAAATTGCCACTAGATGTGAATGTGTGCGCGATGGGCTTGTGTCTCATCCAGGGTGTATTCTGGCCTTGAGCTCGGTGTTCCTAGGAAAGGCTCTGAATCTACCACAGGATAAAGCTCTTACTGAAGATGAATAAATGAAGGAATGAAAAAAGCATTTTAATCTGTTTTTATGTATTCCTCACAGCTAAGAGCCGGAGCATAGCTCTACCAGTAGATCTGGATGGTCAGGTGAACTTTCTATTTCAGAAGACCCACACCAACATGGTACAGCGTGCTGCTGAAGGCTGGAGGCTTTCAGCTCGTAGTCGACCTCGCAAAGAAATGCTGGGGACGCCGGACTACAAGAACATCATCGAGAAACTGCAGGTACCCTGCCTGAGTTTGTCGCATCCTGTAAAAAAGCTCTCGCTCTCGCTTTAAAGCAGATTTTGAGTTAAAAGTTTCTGGGTGTCAAATCATCTTTACATCTTGTCCTTATTCTGTGATGTCACAAACTGAGCTGATATTTGTGTAAGTGTTAGCACCACCTGTTCTGTGACCGTGTGTGTGTGTGTGTGTGTGTATTAGGGGGTGGTGCATTATCTAAAAGAGCAGTTCAGTCCACTGGTGCAGGCCGAGTTCTCTGTATTGGTTGACATCCTGCATAGTCCAGAGCTGCTGTTCCCTGAGCCAGCACGACTGCGCTGTGAGACCGGAGCCTTCATGACCAAGTAAGAGACACATGCGCGCACACACACACAATTTCTTTCATCCAATTTATCATTTAATCAAATAAATGCTGTGTACATCTACATAATCTAAGACACTAGATCACGTTAAGTAGGGGTGGACAAATCATAAATTCATTAGCTAGCCACAGAGCAGATGAAAGCTCTAATGTGCAGTCTAGTTCCATGTTTTGCCTAGAAATCTAACTGACTAGGCTAAAAAAAAAACATAGTAGCTAACATAATGTAATAACATCAGGGAGCTTGTTAACTAGTTAAAGTCCCCATGAAATCAAAATAGAAGTTTTGTGGCTTTTAGTATGAATGTTTGCCTTAAAATTATCTATAAGCTATTGTGCTCCAAAACAATGACAAAATTCAGAAGATTTAGAAGATGTATGCATTCAAAATGTACAGTCTCTCTCTACCACTAATCAACTGATCAACAATCTTGATGACATCACTCTGCACTTCGGCTTCTCATCAGATATTCTGTCCAATCAAATGTTCACTCGAATCTGAATTGTCCAACCTCCAGCAGTTGTACGTTTGCTGGCTGTGAGGTAAGCTAGCTGCAATTGGCTATTTAAAAAAGGGGGAGGAGCCACTTGATATGTCCCACCTGGGCTTCCTGTTGCATTGGATAATCGAATAATGCTGAGTATATGTGTGTGTATATATGTGTATGTGTGTGTGTGTGTGTGTGTGTGTATATATATATATATATATATATATATATATATATATATATATATATATATATATATATATATATATATATATATATATATATATACACACACACACGCATACATCGATTTTGTCAGCGTTTCCACATACTGACGTGTCTGATTCTGAAATGATCATCTATCATCCATCAATGCAAATTATTCTGCCTTGAAAAAAACATTCTATGCATAGGCATATTGCGCCGATGTGTGTGGTGCAGCAGGTGGTGGAATTTTGAAGCATGTGCTTTAGTTACAGTGAATGACGTTAGGTTTAAGCATGCTACTTCCTCGTGACTTTACCAAAAGTCAATCGGAATGAGTTTTGCTTTTTTTTTTTCTTCTGATTTGTAAACCTACTTGTCTAGGAGGCAACGTTGAATTAAAAACCAATAGCCTGGACACAAAATCTGCTTGTCCCTGATGTCTGGGCTACTGATTTCTACACCGCTATCAAGTCAGCATTTGTATCTGGTAAACAAAACCATGTAGACATGGCAGATGGGTCAGAGGCAAGATGTGATTTCAGAGAGATGTAGAGATATGACCCGGCATGATTGACTTCCGATCTTGCCTTAGGTGTTCGAACAGCACTTACCTGAGTGTGTGTCAGCCTGATTGGTCTGTACCATTGCATAAGCACTCAAGTCTGCGTCTGCATGAGTCACTTTGAAAGCCGCAGCGTGCGGTCCTCCTGCTGCACCGCTATGACAAATCAGTTACATTCTCATGTAAGGTCAATAAAGAATACATACATTGGAGATATTTTAGGATTTTCTGAATCTTGTGTCCCGGATGCTGTGTCACTTCCCCCGCATAAAATTGGAAAGAAACTTTTCAATGGTGAAAGTTTCTTAACTGGGATCTGTATGCTTATAGGCTGATAAAGCACACAAAGAAGCTGATGGATAAGGAGGAGAAGTTGTGTATTAAGATTCTGCAGACGCTCCGCGAAATGCTGGACAAGAAGGAGACTTTTGATGAGCAGGTCAGTGGGAGATGATTGGTTCATTTCATATTGAACAAATTAACAGTGATGTATTATAAAGTGGTGTTCAAAAGATATACACTGACCACCCACTTTATTAAGAACACCAGTCAATGTGCACATTCATAGAATTAACCCTTCTGCCAATCATGTGGCAGCAGTCCAGTGCAAGAAAATCATGCAGATACAGGTCAAAAGCTTCAGGTAATGTTCACATCAAACAGAATGGGCGGAAATGGGATCTGTGACTTAGTTGGTTGGGGTGGTTTGGGTATTCCGAAAGTGCTGTTCTCCTGGGGTTTCAGAATGGCATGAAAAACAAAAAACATCCAGTGAGCAGCATTCCTGCTGTCGGAAACGCTTTGTTGGTGAGAGAGGTTTGAGAAGAATAGCCAGACTGGTTTGAACTGACAGGAAGGTGCTGGTAACTCCTATTTTATCCACTCTTTAAAACACCTCAGAACAAAAACACATCAAACCTTGAAGCAGATGGGCTACGACAGCAGATGATGTATTCCGTCCCCGTTCTTATATTCGACGTAAAATGATCTGAATAACCTGTTACTTGTATCTGCATGATTTTATGCTTTATGCTGCTGCCATGTGATTGGGCTGATTGGATAGTCACATGAATGAGCAGGTTGTATGGGTGGAACCATTATAATGTTCTAAGTGGTTTCCACTTGGACAGTTTGTTAATGTCCATTGCGTTCTGAATTAGTGGCCTTCCAATACTTTGAGTTAATTGTATAATAAAATGTAGAAAAGTACATTGTGAAAATGCACACAATATACAGAATAGGAAAAAAAAAGCTAAAGCAGAACCAATTAGATTTGTTCATTCAGACAACACTTGAAGAGGGTCACTTATACCATACCTGTTCCTCCTGTCCGGTTCTACCTTGATGTGTACAATCTGATCTACATTTATTATGAATCCTGTGTTCATAATTATAAATTATAAATGCATTTACAGCATGCTACTGTATATAACATGCACAGCATGTTACAACGCGCAATATAACCCTAGGCGTCTTTGTATGCATAATTCTTTATAAAGCATCTTTATATGACATTATAATACCCAGTTAAATAAGTTAGGAATAGAACGCTTCGGGACATGCTGTTTTAGGACAATAATCAACAACGGGATTATTTTCCTAATTACAGAATTTTATTAGTGTTGTGGAACATCTTTGAGACAAGTTAGTTCTTGTTATCACTAACATTAGTTACATTCATCGCTATAAACTCAAACAAGCTAGTTCTTTCCATCACCAATCTCCTTTTTCTCCTTTATTATTATTATTATTATTATTATTATTATTATTATTTTATTTTTTATTTTTAAACTCGTGAAGTTAAGATCCAGCACGTCACGTTACAGAGAAACCCAAATGTCCTCTGTCCTGAAGACTTTCCCCGTAGTGGAAAACTTACTGAATGTTGGTGCTAGACTGTTACGCCTGAGACACCAGCCACACCTGAGACACCTTCCATAAAAATTAAATAAATATTTCCTTACAGAAATGTTCACCATATCAGTGCTTTGTATGTTGTTGTTTTTTTTTTTGTTTGTTTGTTTTTGTTTATTCTAAGGCTTAAATTATGTGAAGGGTCTGCCATACAGGTCCTTGTAAATTAGCTGTTACTACTATGGCAATGATAGCTTATTAGAACTAGCACATTAATATAAACCTTACACACTGAACTACTGATCAAGATCAGATTCAAGATCGTTGTGGTATAACATACACCGATCAGCCATAACATTAAACCCACCGACAGGTGACGTGAATAATATTGATGATCTCTTACAGTGGAACTTGTTTAAGGGGTGGGATATATTAGGCAGCAAGTAAACAGTCAGTTCTCGAAGTTGATGTGTTGGAAGCAGGAAAAATGGGCCAGAGTAAGGATCTGAGCGACTTTGACAAAATGTGATGGCTAGACAACTGGGTCAGAGCATCTCCAAAGTGGGGGTGTTCCTGGTATTCAGTGGTTAGTATCTACCAAAAGTTGTCCAAGGAAGTACATGCGGTGAACCGGAAACAGGGTTATGGGCACCCAAGGCTCACTGATGTGTGTGGGGAGCGACGGCTAGCCCATCTGGACTGATCCTTCAGAAGTAAAAAGTGAAAGAGAAAAAGTTAATGCTGGCTTTGATAGAAAGGTATCAGGATGCACAGTGTATCACAGCTGGCTGCATATGAGGCTGCGTAGCTTCAGAACGGTCAGTGTCCATGCTGACTGTCCAACACCGAAAGCGCCTACAATGGGCACATGAGCATTGAACTGGACCATGGAGCAATGGACATATGTGCCTGGTCTGATGAATTACGATTTCTTTTACATCATGTGGACAGTTGGGTGTGTGTGTGTGTGTGTGTGGCCTACCTGGGGAAGAGATGGCACCTGGATGCGCTATGGGAAGACAGCAAGCTGACTGAGGCCTTGTAGTGATCTGGGTAATGTTCTACTGGGAAACTTTGGCTTTGGGCATTCACACGGATGTTACTTTGACACGTACCACGTATCTAAACATTGTTGCAGACCAATTACACCCCTTCATGGCAACGGTATTCCCTAATAACAGTCGCCTCTTTCAGCAGGATAATGTGCCCTGCTACACTGCAAAAAATTTGTCAGGAATGTTTTGAGGAACATGACAAAGAGTCCATGGTGTTGACTGATCTCAATCCGCTCTAGCATCTGTGGGATGTTCAGGACAAACAAGCCTGATTCATGGATGCCCCAGCTCGCAACTTACAGGACTAAAAGGATCTGCTAACGTCTTGGTACCAGATACCAAAGCACACCTTCAGAGGTCTTGTGGAGTCCGTGCCTTGACGAGTCAGAGCTATTTTGGTTGCACAAGGGGGGCCTACACAATATTAAGCTGGTGGTTTTAATATTATGGCTGATTGACGTATATTTATAAGAACATTTTATACTCTGTTGTCTTAATGAACAAATGCACAGGATGTGATATAGTATCTGCACTGCAGGTTATAACATGGTATAAAGCACCGCTTTGGGAGTGAGTGCAATTTAAGAAACCAGTGTTTATAACAGTATATAATAGTGAAGTGACGTTTTCTGTTTACATGCTTTAAATGAGACACACACCCTAGTCATTCTGTAGCAGTAATAAAAACAAGCAAACGTGTGTGTTTTTATCCCATTTAGACTACTGCCTATGTACTTTTGTTGAATCTGTGTGCTGTGGACTGATTTGAAAGTTTATTAAAAAGTGTATTGGTTTTTTTTTAAATATTATTTTACCCCATGGATCAGTAATGACTCCAGCCATCTGGTACACAGCATCACAGCATCCTGTAAAAAATATTATCTTACCTTATCGCTTTACAGTGCCTTTTCTACAGCCTGGAGCTGGCAAAGGCAATATGATTAGTGCAGTAGAAGTGAGCTATATTGCGTTGGGGAAACAGCGAAGGCCGTGTCTGATGAGTCAGACTCGAGTGCTCCTAAGGGAGTCTGGAAATTTTTATTTTTTTATTTTTTATATATCAGAGTTCAGTCACCAGGAGAGGGCCCTAGAGAAACATCCAAACTTCTGTGTCACTTTTAAACCTGTTGACCCGTTCAGCTCTGCAGCCTGAGAGAGGAGAGTGTAAAAGTGTGTGTGTGTGTGTGTGTGTGTGTGTATCTGTGTATCTGTGTGTGTGCGTGCTTGGGAGATAAATGAGCTAAGCTCAGTGCTCAGCCCTCCATGGTGCTGCTGGCTCTGGCTGGCTGAGTGCGGCGAGTTGGGAGCTCCAGACAGCTAATCAGTATTCAGTGGACAGAGCACTGAGCACTCTTACATAAGGCAGAGGCACGCGAGGACGCGCTCGCCGTGAGAACAGAGACAGAGAGTGAGAGAGAGGAGGGGGTGCACCAAACTGCCTCTACAACAAACCAGTACTGCAGAGCGCTGACTGCAGCCACAGAGAGACTCGGAGAGAAATGAGAGACAGGTGTGAAGGAGAGACTGTGTGATCAGGGCTTCCTGAAGCTTTGACACAGCATACACGAAGCTTCAGCGTCGCCGTTCTTTCACATCCGCCCTCTCTGATGTCATCGTTAGAGAACAGCCAATTAGAGACGAGTCAATTAGAGCAGGATTAATTAGGACAACTCTGCCTGAAATATGAGGCGCAGGGGGAAACATTATCCTAGACCTCTACACTTTGAGAGGCTTGGCAAGAATATTCACATGGGTTTAATTTAGCTGTGTTTGCAAGAGAAAGATGTGCTTTTCCTCTGTGTGTGTGTGTGTGTGTGTGTGTGTGTGTGTGTGTGTATCAGCACTTTTGTGAAGTGTATTCCGTGTCCTCACTGCTGTCAGTGTGGTGCTGCAGTCTTATGCAGACCTGTGCAGCTCTGACTCCAGGCTCCCCACGGACTGTGGATGTTTGTGTGTGTGTGAGATAGAAAGAGAGAAATGGAGGGAGGGAGGCAAAAGCATGTGAGGAGCCACGTGAGAGAGACAGAGAGAGGGAGGGAGGAAACACTGCAGCGAGGAAAGAGCTTGGATGGGAGCGGCGTCTGCCGAGTTCATGAGGAGACGGAGCAGGGGGTGTGTTTATGTAACCAGCCTGCAGTGTCTGAGCCGGCCTCACGTGGCCCATCACGTTCTTTTTCTCTCGCTTGCTCTCTCTCGTGTACCTGCCTCTGGTATGCTCTCTCACCCTTTACTCTCACTTATCTCTCTCACCTCATCACCCTTATGTTTGTCTCTTGTTCAATTTATAGCACCCTCATTATCACTCTCTTGCTCGTAATACACCTCTTTTAGAAAAATATGGCAAAATTCCCTCCTCTCTCGCTCTGTCTCTCTCTCTCTCTGTCCATCACTCTTTGGCTCATAATACACTTCTTTTAGCAAAATCGCTCCTGTCTCGTTCTGTCTCTCTCTCTAATGATTTGGTTGCCAAGCAGCAGGTCATGACTCATAACGAGATATAATTGGTCTAAGAGACTGCATTTATTCGAGAGGATACGCATATGCAGCTTAGTGTGTGTGTGTGTGTGTGCGCGCGCATGTGCATGCATGCTTCAGATGTCACTGCTGCTATTTTCCCTTGAAGATCAATATGTATCAAATAGCATGAAATTGGAGGTTCAGTAGTATAAATGAGACATTACTTGATGTATATACAGTGCCCTCCACTAATATTGGCACCCTTGACAAATATGAATGAAGGCTGGGAAAAATTGTCTATATCGTTTAACCTTTTCATCTTTTGTTTAAAAAAATCATAAAGATACTCTGCTCTCATGGATATCAAACAACTGCAAACACAACACAAGTTTATCAAAAAAAATAAAAAAAATAAATCTTTGTTAAATATACAGTTGTGCCCAAGAGTTTGCATACGCCTTGCAGAATCTGCTATGTCTTAATACTGTTAACAACATAAGAGGGATCATAAAATTCCCATGTTATTTTTTTTATTTATTTAGCATTGTTTTATTTAGCACCACAAGACAAGATTATAGCTGAATTAATAAAAATTACCCTGTTCAAAAGTTTACATACCCTTGATTCTTAATGCTGTATGTCGTTACCTGGATTGGACTGTTTTTTGTTTTGTGATAGTTGTTCACGAGTCCCTTGTTTGTCTTGAGCATTTAAACTGCCCACTGTTCTTCAGAAAAATCCTCCAGGTCCTGTACATTCTTTGCTTTTCCAGCATCTTCTGCATATTTGACCCCTTTCCAGCACTGGCTGTAGATCCGTCTTGAGACCCCTCCTTTCACACTGAGGACAACTGAGGGACTCGTACACAACTATTAAAAAAAGGTGCAAACATTCACTGATGCTCAAGAAGGCCATACACTACATCTAGAGACGGGAGATGTAAACTTTTGAACAGGATGGTCGGTGTAAATTGTTAGTATTTTGTCTTCTGGGAGACATGTAAATATCTTATTTAGCATCTGAAGGGTGATACTAAATGGGGAAAAAATATCTTTTAACAGAATAATAAGTTAATTAGCTGATTAGAGTTCTTCTCAGGTCGACATTTCTGTATTATAAATTCTTTATTCTAATATTTTGAGATACTGGAATTTTGAATTTCATGAGCTGTAAGCCGTAATCATCTAGATTAAAACAAAAAGGCTGAATATGCAATGAATCTAGAAGATCTGAAAATTCCACTTTTTGAATTAAATTACAGAAAAAAAATGAACTTTTGCACAATATTACATTTTTTGAGATGCTCCTCTATATCGCCAGAAGTTGTTTGGAAGGGTCTCAAGGGAAAAGCCTCTAGTCTCATCCAAAAACAAAGTCAAGCGTCTTCAGTTTGCCAGACACTACTGGATCTTCAAATGGGATCGGGTTCTATGGTCAGATGAAACCACAATAGAGCTTTTTGGCAATAAACACCTGAGGTGGTTTTGGCGCTCACTGAGAGGTAGCCATAAGGAAAAGTACCTCATGCCCACGGTTAAATATGGTGGTGGCTCTTTAATATTTTGGGGCTGTTTTTCTGCCAGAAGGAAACATGGCATCATGGACTCCTAAATATCAACAGATATTAAATGAAAACCTGACTGCCTCTGCCAGAAAGCTTAAAATGGGCCGTGGTTGGATCTTCTAGCAGGACAATGATCCAAAACATTCATCAAAATCAACACAAAAATGATTGTCTTGGCTGCCATGGCCATCTCAGTCCCCTGACTTTAACCCTATAGAAAACCTGTGGGGTGAACTGAAGAGGAGAGTGCACCGGCGTTTGAAGGATCTGGAGAGATTCTGTATGGAGGAATGGTCTCAGATCCCTTGCCATGTATTCTCCAACCTCATCAGGCATTATAAGAGAAGACTCACGGCTGTTATCTTGGCAAAGGGAGGAAGCACAAAGTATTGACTAAGAAAGTGCTGCACACCTATATTTAACAAATATATATATAATTTTGGGATAAACCTGTGTTTTTTTTGCAATTGTTTGATATCCATGAGTGCAGGGTAATTTTGTGATTATTATTTTTATTATTTTTTTAAACACAAGATCAAAACGTTAAACAATAAAGACATTTTCACAGCCTTCTTTACTCATATATGGTTCATTTGAGACTTAATGGGAGATTGTTATTGGCTCTTATGTCTTTCATATGTATACTTGGGGTCGTGTGTGTGTAGTGTATATAGGTGTGTCTGATTGGAAGGCTGTAGAACCTGAAAATGACACTTTTTGCCACTGTGTGCTATATGTGCATGCCATTGGAGATTCAGCCAAAAGCAAAAATGTCATGGAAGGACAGAAAGAAATGAAATGCAGCAAAAGTAGATTTGTCTTTACACATTTACTCGAATAAAGGCAAAAAGCAATTTGCAGTAAAACTACTGTTATAAGTACATTAAAATGAAACGGTTACTTATATAAATGATGGTACCCAGTCAGCCCTACTGGGAGGTGGACAGTTTCAGCACATACCTGTGAAAACCTGTCACATATCCAGTTTCTATCAGTCTCCCAAAGCATTCACAAGCTCTTACTGCTGTTGTTTTCTTTCTCGGCTTACATATGCTTCATAACATTATTACTTATTACAAAACACAAAAGTGTGTGTGTGTGCGTGTAGGTGTTATAGTAGACGTGTATGTCACAGAGGTCTGTCGAGCTGTCATGCCTCATGGGTGAACTGTGTCACGTTATCATGTGGTTTGTGTCATGTGTGTGTAAATAGACATCTCCTGACAAAAGAAAGAAAAGCTTGTTATACAACACCCGGTCCCCCCTCTCTCTCTCTCTCTCTCTCTCTCTCTCTCTCTCTCTCTCTCTCTCTCTCTCTCTCTCTCACTAGTAAGTTTCACACCACTGCACTCAGGCAAAGCGGCTTTAAAGATTACCAGTTTCACACTGCTAAACCCTCACACACATGCAAACATACAGACGCACATGCACACACATAACCATTCAAGATGTTCACAATCATGTAATGAAGAAAAATCATATATATATTTTTAAAAAAATAAATAAATAAAATCATGCAGATACAGGTCAGTAGCTTCAGGTAATGTTCAACAGGGGTGTAGTTTCCGGGGGGTGGATTGTGGGGTGGGTAGCCCCCAATAATCAGAATTGGCAATTCCCGCCCCCGCCATTATTTACACCATGATCAACTGAACCGTAAATGATAGATATAAAACATGTACTCAGGAGCTAGGATAATATGTTGTAATATACGACACTCCACATATATTGTAGCTTGCTAGCTAATTCACTGCAGTTTGCCAATATATCAAGTTAGTGAAAAACTTCACAATAAACAATGTGTATAAGTTTTAATCAGTTACGGTGTGCATTCATTTGGAGTGGTGTTATGCCCTGTGTAATTTTTTTTAATGGAAGAACCATTTGATCATAAATATAGATGGCTGGATGGATGGATGGTCGGACGGGTGGGTGGACAGATGGATGGGTAGATGGATAGAAAAAATGATCCTCTAAGCAGAGGGTAATTATGTAATGACACTGCAGATGTGACAAAGCTGTTTATTTTTCTCAATGTATTTATTAGTTGTTGTTGTGTTTTTTTTTGTTTTGTTTTGTTTTTTAATTAAAAATATTGGGAAGCATACCCATTCACACTTCAACCCCGCATTGTTCAAAAAAAATCTATAGTTTGTGTTCACATCAAACATCAGAATGGGGGAAAATGTGATCTCAGTGACTTTGACCATGGTATGGTTGTTGATACCAAACAGGTTGGTTTGTACAAAAATTTTTAGAATTTAAAAACCGCTGATCTCCTGGGATTTTCATGCACAATAGTCTGTAAAGTTTACACAGAATGATGTGAAAATCAACAAAACATCCTGTGAGCAGGCGGAAGCACCTTGTTGATCAGAGAGGTCAGAAGAGAATGACTGGTTTGAGCTGACAGGTAGGCTAAAGTACCTCAGTAACCACTTTCTACAACTGTGGGAAGCAGAAAAGCATGTCAAAATGCGCAAATTCATAAAAACAGTATAGACTTACAATCGTACAGGCTGTTCAATCATGGCATCGTTATAATCATATTATTCTAAGTCAAATTTACAACATATAGAAAATGAAAGTGCCGGGCTTAAATGCTACTTTATAAACTTGGAGGCAAAATATTAAACAAATGCAACAGGGCATACGACTGTGACTCTCAGAAATTCGAAATGGGTGCACATCTGCTGCATGTGATGCGTATTTAAAATGTTTCAGAAAGTGTCTGGTGTTAATTGGCCTTGGATATAATGACTGACTCCAAATTCAGAAATGTATTGCGTAAAAATGATTGAGTGTGAGACGGGAGGATTAAGCCTGTATGATTTGTACTTCACTGCTTCAGTAAAGAATGTGTGGTATATAAATGATTGCTATTTTCATTTTGAAACAAAAAAAAATGAAAATGGTAAACTGACTCAAACACATAATCAAATTAGAGGATGGCTGCACTTATAATGATATGTTACACGTAATAGCCTTAGTTTTTGGCCATTCAAGGGCTCACAAAAATGCAGATGTTTGCTGCAATTGAGTTCGACACCCCTTGCATGCTAATGAATATAAAAAAATCTATCTTGAATTAATTTGAAAAAAATTCATGGTTTTATATACTATGGTAAATATGAGCAAAGAAGGCGGTGAAAAATTATTTATTGTTTGATCTTTTGCTCTAAAAAAAAAAAAAAATCACAAAAATACTCTGCTCTCATGGGTATCAAATGATTGCAAACAAAAAACAGGTTTTTATATATATATATATATATATATATATATATATATATATATATATATATATATATATATATATATATCTCCAGATCCTTCAAATTTCGAGGTCCACGTTGGTGGTCTCTCCTCTTCAGTTCACCCCACAGGTTTTCTATGGGTTTCAAGTCAGGGGACTAGCATGGCCATGGTAGGACTTTGATTTTGTGTTCAGTAAACCATTTTTTGTGTTGATTTTGATGTATATTTTGGATCATTGTTCTGCTGGAAGATCCAACCATGGCCCAATTTAAGCTTTCTGACAGAGACAGTCAGGTTGATCTTTGATAGAGTCCATGATGCCATGTATCCTAACAAAATGTGCAGGTCCTCTGGCAGAAAAACAGCCCCAAAACATTAAAGAGCCACCACCATATTTAACCGTGGACATGAGGTACTTTTCCATATGCTAACTCTCTGTGAGCGCCAAAACCACCTCTGGTGTTTATTGCCAAAAAGCATACATTTTGGTTTCATCTGACCCTAGAACTTTTGCAAGAAACTTTTAGTATCACTTAGAAGAAATCTCAGTGGTTATAAAAGATTGTTTGTAAATTACTCCGTGACTTTGTGTCCTCGATTACTTTTTGGTAACATTTAGGTCATTATGTTGGTATCTTGGTATTCAGATGAGTGGGGGAAAAAATAGACTCCCCTGTGTCCCAAATGTTATTCTTGTAGTCTAAAACTAATACTAACTGGCACCACTTCAGTAGGTGATTTTACTCTTTATGCTGAAGATGAAAAATATTTCCCTTAGCTTGCGATAAATACAGCAATTAAGGTAGTGCAGAGATCCAGGCCCTTGCCGTGTGTGTGTGTGTGGGAGAGAGAGACTTCACAACTCAAGTATAGTCTTCCTCAGACTTAATTTATTGTCAGGTATCTGGCGGAAAGTGTGTCGCCTCTGGGTTGATTTTTTTTCTTCCATTCTGTGTCCTCGCTCTAGTTTTTTGGCATGATTGTGAAAGCCGTTAACCCAACAGTTGTTGTTGTTGTTATTGTTATTATTATTATTATTATTATTATTATTATTATTATGCTGAGTAGCTTAGTTAACTTCATGATTTTCCATCTGAAGCTCATCATTGATTTAGAGAAGCTGCACCTCTTTATCAGCTTTTGCGAATATTATAGTGAAAGTGTGTATTGGATGAGTATTGGGTATTGGCTAATACTCAACTTTGGTCAAATGAAATAAGAAATAAAAAATAAAAAGAAATGATGGGTGTGTATCTGTCATGTACACTCACACTTTCACACTCAAGGCTACAGATTAGGATGTACTGGCATGCTGGACTTGATTCTTTGGCTGCAGAATTACTGCAGCATTATTAGTCCAGAGCTTCACTTGCCATGCCCCTCTCCTGCTCCATCATGAGGACAAATGGGAACTTCTCAGTGGACATTTGCTGACCTTGTGCTCCTCTGAAAGTGCAACTTTACTTTGATCTTTGGAATACAAGGACACTCAGAGTTCTCATTATCCTGGGTTTTTGTGCAGGAAACCAATGTGGTGTGAGTCAATCATGTGGTGCTAGTTTATTCCAAGTTTACGTTACAGAAACTGCACATGAAATCATAATGACTTGATTGTGTTGTCCTACACTATTATTATTAACATGTATTGTGGATTTACTTGTATCTGCGCTGCATGTTGGTGCTGTTTATGGATATGAAAGAGGGCTCATTTGACTGTCAGGCCTCCCTCTGAGCTCCTTAATCATGTTATCCGGTCACATGTGCGGCTTCCGAAATAGACCTGGGTCAGAGAGGTTGTTTACGCTCAGCTGCTGTTTGTCTTGGGCAAGTTTAAAAATCAACAGGACTGTAGATTGCTCTCACATGCAAGGCTAATTTGTTTGCTGCTGTAGGCACTGTTTATAAGGGCAACCATCCTAAAACACTACCGCCGTGTTGGGTGGGGCATCGCTGGCCTGGTGTATAGGAGAGCCGTCAGGCCAGTGGATAGGGTGGATACTTACAAGAGTGCAAATAAAGACATGAGAATCCTCAGGTCTTGGCTTTATGGTGAGAGAAAGAAAAAGAGAGATGGAAATGGGGTGATATTGATGCTAAGCCTGGATGGTTTTTCTCCTCAGACAAGCAATACCCTCTCTCTTTCTTGCTTTGTTGCACATGTCCTTTTTCATTCTGTTTCCGTGTTTGTGTTATATAAGATGTGTTGCTGTCACCTTCATGCCTAGACAGGCTTATGGGGTTTTGAAATGTATTGATTTTTCTTCCTAACTCTTTCACCACAGCAAAAGCCAAGCATGCAGCATTCACCAATTTCAAGTATTATCACCAGTATCAAGAGAATGTGTGGAAATGTCAGTCGGATCGCTCTTCGCTACTCGGATACCTATATAACACTTATAAAGCCCATATATCGTAACATATATACAACGCTTTTGGGTATAGATGTGTTTATTGCAGCAGTTCACATCCAAAGTGTCTTTTGCTACCTACATTTTCTTATTTTTTTAAACTTAAAGTTCCTCTCTTGCAGGTCTTGTAAAGACTCATGCTGTAAAGCAATTTATTAGATGTGCTGTGTGTTGTTGGGGGCGCTGGAGCAGATCTCTGCAGCGTGGAAGGATGTTGTTAAGCAACGTGCCAGCTAATTGGCCATTGCATGAGGTACTCGGGTACTCACGTGTTTAGCACTGACGCAGAGCTGACATCTGTTCAGAGTCTTCTGAGAAGGCACACTGATTTATTTACATGTTTCTTCATTTATATCGAATATAATCAGTTTAACACTGATTTTAGATTTTGCAAATGTGTGACGGTCTGGGGAAAACCCATTGGATGTTGCTGTGTCCGAGTTCTAAATTTACGTTTATGTTTACCGCATATAGCAGACGTCTTTATCTAGAGCCGTGTATAGACATGCTTTGTAGTCTATACGTTGTACAAATATGTTCGGATCTAAAATACTGTTAAGTTAAACCCCTGTTTGAGAGGAGCTAGGGGAGGTAGTAAAGGGCTCGTTTAAATGCGTAGTGAACAGGTGGTCTGCATTTTAAGACAGACAGTGACTGAGATGTTCAGACAGCCAGGGGAAGTTCTTTCCACCACCTGGATGCCAGTACAGAGAAGAGTCTTGTTGCAGGTCGTTTTTGTATTATGAGGGATGCTGGGTTGAGTTGGGACATGGAGGCTTAAAGGGAATGTGATGTAGAGAAACATTTGGTAAGTGCCTTCATATAGGTGGGACTGGTCCATTTTTGACCAGAGTCAGTGTTGTAAACCTGATGCGTGCCGCTACAGAAAGCCAGTGGTGGGAACACGGCAATGGGTGATGCAAGAGAACATCGGGAGAATGAAAACTTGCTGCTGCATTCTGGACGTTGGTTGACCGACCAGCCCGGAGTGAGTTGCGTTAGTTCACACTTGAAGGGACAAGTGATTGAGCAGACACCTGAGCTGGCCTCTGTTTTTAAAATCGCCCGATTCTCCTGATGATGTAGAGGAGAAACCTGTATACCCAAGGCAGGCTAGCAGTATGAGGAAGGAATAGCCCTAAGTTTACATGTGTTGCCAGATATGACACTTGTCCAATTCTGGAACATTCTGTAGTTTTCAGAACTATATACTGTATGTGTGGTGGTTTTGAGAAAATCAGATGTCACTGTGGTTGAATTCTAACAGATGGAAAATAGGTTTGGCCAAAATCGATGTGGAAATGCTTTTATTTAGCTCAACTGTTAAGGCTCTGTGTTACCGATCAGAAGGTTGTGGGGGTTCAAGCGCTGCCAAGCCACCACTGTTGGGCCACTGAACCCTATCTGCTCCAGGGGCGCTGTATCATGGCTGGCACTGCACTCTGACCCAAGCTTCCTAAAAAGCTGGGATATGCGAAAAAAGAATTTCAATGTGCTGTAAAATATATGTGACAAATAAAGGCTTCTTCTAATCTTGCCTAGGCAGTTTTTCTGCAAAGATCATTTTGGTTAAGGAGACAGTTTAAGTCTGTTCTAGGTGCAGTCAATCTAAGGATGACTAAGAGGGCTTTCACATTAGCGGTGTATTCTGAAACAGAGCACAGTTTGCAAGCACACCGAGGTGCAGAACCCGAGACTACCTGTAGGAGGGGATCCAGGTTCGGGTGCACTGGAACCGTGCCGCGATTCCCGTGAATGTGAACGCTACTCGTACTCTGGTCCGCACTTATTCAGGAATTAAAGTAACCTGCGTATGTGTTTTAGCTGATGATGACATCATTAATTTCTCCTTAAAATAACAGTTTGCGAGCAGCAGAAAGCTGCCTTCTCCTGGACGTCTGATTAATTATGCCATGCGACGTACATAGACGCAAGTGTCGTTGACTCTGCTGCATCTGAAAACCAGGCCAACGTTACAGAGGGCGCCGGGACTCGGACCGCAGCAAACGTGCCCTGTGTAAAAACCAGCTAAAATCTGGCTGGCTGATTTCCTCACACAGTGAATGTCAGGATTTATGTGTATATTTACATCCCGAGTGAAATGGACATAATCATAATTGAGTACATACTGAGTGTTAAAATGCTCCTGCTGCACATTTGGAAGGAAATGCCGTTTTCTGCCTTCTCACTTAGTTGAAATACATGCAAAAAACAAGCATATTTCAGTTCCGCCCGCAATTATCAGAACTTCTGATATAAAAACTTCTGATAATTGTAGTATGTTTTAATATTATTCTGCCCATTTCACTATTTGTATCTTTTGTTATGTTCAAGCTTATTATTTTTTAACACACTCTGAGGAAAGTGCTATCTGCCCTCTTCCACATACATGAGCTCATAGACACCTACAATTGGAGAGTATCTCTGTGATTGACAGGGGCGGAGAGCCTGCCATCCCTCCTACCGATTTTACTCCCTAGGCTTCCAGATACAGATCGGATCAATCTCCTGATGATCGGGCAAAATATATGATGTAAAAAAAAAAAACATTTTTAGAAAATTTTTGTAAATATAATTTTTTTTAATGAAAAAAATCAAAGCCTTTACATAGTATATTGTTGGAAGCACTGCACTTTGATCTATAGTATATGAATACAAAATTGATCCATATGTACAGTAATATTGGATTTGGTCTAAGATCAGACTTGTCGGTTAAACGTATAAGAGAGGTGAAAGTGGACGGGCAAGGTAATTAATTCGGAGCATTATCAGTACCTCATCTGACATTCAAAATGTTTAATCTGTTAATAATGGAAGTAAGGGAGTAAGGTTGACTGCTTTCTGTCTTCATATCTGTCCTTTATGAGGTGTAGAAGGTGTAGGCTTTGGGGTGAGACAGTCTGTAATTTATAATTCTGTGTGACATCAGGCTTTGCCGTAGGAATCAGTGTTGACCCCAGACCGAGTTCAACCGGTTCAGCACACCAGCTGCCTCCATACGTGCCTCTCTCTATATATCCGTCTCTCGGGTGTTTACAGATCGCAGGGTGTGTAGGATTGGGCAGTGTTGTCTGAGGCTCAGGCAGGCTAGCCGCAGTGTGGCGTGCCCACGCACATCTTAACACCCAAGCCTCTCTCGGTCTGTTGGCTATCTCTCTCTTCCTCTCTCTCTCTCTCTCTCTCTCTCTGTCCTCACTTTACCTGAGTGGAGGGTTTTTTTTCTCCATGCAGCACCAGACAGATGAGTCAGGCTGGCACGGCTACCTTTATCTCCGTTTTTCTCCCCGCCCCACACCCCCACCCCTTTTTCTATCTCCACCTAAAGCTTTCTGCAGGAGCACATGAGAGACTGCAGCATCTGGAAATTCACTTTGCCAAAGTTCCCTTATTAGTTGCTTTTGCTAGTAATATCAACAGTCAAATCTAAACAAATGCAGAATAGCTATTTGGATAAGTGTGTTACCCCAGTGAGGGTTTATCTCTGTACATGCTTGTGTGTGTCTATATGTGCATGTGTGCGTGTGTCTGGACTCTTCCAGACAGTGGAAGCAGACGCGTGTCTGTACAGACTGCTGATGAGACTCAGTGTTTACTGAGAGACTGAGGAAACATCAGTGGCATGTGCTTGTTGGAAGGAGACATAGAAATAAATGACATGCTGCTTTGCAAGTTCACAGGATTTGCTGCATCTACTTCTGATGTGTGTATAATTTGCATAGTGTTTAGGGTCCCTGTCTTCACAGAGCATGCTCCTTTAACTGTTCACACCAGGTCCAACCCACTGGTCTTCATCATAACATGTCTCCTGAAGGGGTCCGTCCTTCCTCTTGACTCCTCTATAGAGTACCACTCGCCAGACCCTCACTGTTCTACCTGCCATTATGCAAGCCTGTGAATAGATAGGAACATGTCTAAAACGGTCATCATAAACCACAGAGGAGAAAAAACTGTGAGAGCGAGAGAGAGATTTGAGGATGTAAAGGAGAGGGGGTGAATCAATACCTCCATCCTTTTTCTGCCTGCCTTCCTCATGGTCTCCCAGCAAGTCACCACCAGGTGTTATATAACTCTCTCTCTCTCTCTCTCTCTCTCTCTCTCTCTCTCTCTCTCTCTCTTTCTCTTCCTCTTCCTCCCTCCCACTCTCTCTTTGCCGCTTCACCTCCCCCACCTGACTCGTTCTCCTATCTTTTTCATCGACACGTTTGTCACCTCTCCCTCAGGGAAGCAGAAATAAGTGGTAGGCATCCGTTGCATGTTCACTCTTCTTTGTGCCCTCTCATCCTTCTCTCTTCCCAAAGCTTTCCTTGTACTCGGGGTATAATTGGTACAGTTATGACGGAGTTATGTAAAACGTTCTCACATGAATATTCTTTTTAAAAAAAAAAAAATGTAAATCTTGTGTGCTTATGACGTGATAAATAGACACACAGACGGAGTTCTAATTAGGGACAGAAAATCAAACTTCAATCTTTCATATATATGTGAAGCAAAAAAATCCTGTCAATGCATGGTTGTTTAACAGCGTTTATCATTTTTGCCCCTTGCTACGGCGATATGAGAACCGCTTTGAAACGAGGGCTTTCTGCTTTATCAGCTAAAGCAGCAATCAGACCAAACACGAATCATATTCACCGAGTGGAAAAGCCAAATAACTGAAGGGGGAAATGGTAAATGGTCTGCACTTGTATAGCGCTTTTATCCAGAGCGCTTTACACTGTGTCTCATTTCCCCCATTCACACACCAATGGTAGCAGAGCTGCCATGCAAGGCGCTAACCTGCCATCGGGAGCAACTTGGGGTTCAGCGTCTTGCACAAGGACACTTTGGTATGCGGAGTCACGTGGGCCGGGAATCAAACCACCAACCGTACGATTATTGTACAACCTGCTCCACCACCTGAACCACAGCCGCCTGGAAAAAGACATGGATTGTGAACGACACGCATTAGTGTCCTTTTACTTCATGCTGATAACATTGACCTCTGATTTAATGAACCATTGGTTCATGTGAACCAATAGAAAGCAAGTGGCAGGGACTGTCGTCTCTTAGGGTAAATTAAAAAAAAATAAAAATTTGCACTAATTGCCTTTCAGGTAAATCATTTACATAAATGCATGTGCTACAAATGCAGATGTTTAAAATAGTCGCTGAACTGTGGCATGAGGGTTTTTTTCTCTTTTTTTTTTCTCCCCAATACTTTTATCAGATCTATTTTTTTATTAGCATTTTTTGAGTAGTTTGTTTGATCTGATGATCTACTTCGCTGTGTCCATCAGTTGATGACTCATGCGCCTGGGGGTTTTGTTAAAATTCAGGTCCCGTTAGAACCCGTGTCAGGCTATATGTGTTGATGGATGGACTTTTTCGGCACCGATGATCGGATGCCGTTCGGACACTTTTCGACAGTTTGAGTACTGTTTTGTGACATTGTCGTTCAGATCACTTGTTTCATGTGGTACAGCACTGACCACTTTCTGATGCTAGAAATGCTCTCTTGCTTGATTTGTACCACACATGATAATCGCGTGGTGTACAAATTGTTTGAATATAAAATATCATTTGTGTTTGAATGTTGGGGCTCTAGCATATAAACTAGCAATTTAGTGCAATACAGTTCAATCAAATTGGAATGCATATTGTTTTTGTATCATGTTTTATATAAACTGGAGCAAATTTGTTGCGTCTTTCTGTCATGGGTAGATTGTAATCATCAGCAGTAATCAGCTCAGCAGAATGCACAGCATGCACTAACAGTTTGGCAACTTAAAGCCAGCTAGCTTAGAGAATATGCTCAGGCTGTGGGTAGGATTCTGGAACGGACATGCCTCTCAAATAGCTAATAATACTTCTTCACACCAGCGCCATGTGTTATGCGGAGAAAATCAATTCCTGCACTTATTTACATTTATTCATTTGGTAGAATGAACGTGAGGAAGAAGTGAGGCCATTCGCTGGGATTTGAACTCACAAAACCTGTTCAACCTGAGAAACTTCAATATGAAGCCATTAAAAAGTTATATTAGAATGTCGGGATTCAGAATGATTGACAGTAGCGTGTGTTGTGTTTGTGCTTATTTATTGTAGTGAATATCATTGCTGTCATTGATCTGATGACATGTCTTCCATGTAGGGCAAGGCACTGAGGAAGACTCTGCTGACGCACTACTTCGGCAACCAGCGGCTCCACTCCAAGGCTCTGGAGTACGGCAGTGGTGGAGGATCATCCCCTGGAGGTATGGGACCTCCACGAACACACATGCTTCTGATAATAGAATAACTCTCTGGTATTACTATTGCTATTATGCCTGTAAATAAATATGAAAAAACATATATGTGTATAGAATAATAGCCACTATTAATTGTTATTAAGGACGGTTTGAGTTTTCTGCAAAAGCACATTTCACTTCTTTAGAGTGATGCTGTGGGCTGATTCACATGTCATTAGAAGACTGTGATAGTGACTTTTGTCACAAAGGATGTGTGATGGTTTCAGATTCTCATACAGACCATTTCAGATCAGGCTATTGATAGAATTGGACAAGGACATGTGTGACTCATTTACAATGGCCATATTTATTTAAAACCTAGTGCAGGGAGTGACGACTGCAACTGAATGATCACGTGGATTCACTGTTGAAAACCTCTGTACGTGCGCGTGTACGTGCATGATTATATGCATCAGAGGTGGGCAAATCAGTAGCCAGGGCATCTGGAGCAAGCGGATTTCATGTCCAGGTTTTTAGATTATTATTATTTTTTAAATTCATTGTTGCATGGTGGACAACCAGAAAAAGAGAAAAAATTCTACTCCTCATTGTGACGCACCTTGATGGTGTAACTGTAGTGCGCGCATCAGAATCCCACTGCTCTACAGACAAACCTCTCGTGGCCGATCTGATTGTCAGTAAAATGTATTTTACTAGGCAGATTGATTAGCGTGAATGGATGACAGACAGTCTTTTCCGAATCAGGAACACTCACACAGGTATGTGGGGGGAATAAATTCCACTGCTAAGAATTAATGCAACTCTTCTGCTAGAACAGTCACATTGCAGTTATACTGTACATAAATAAAAAATAATAATAGACACTATAAATACTTTTTTCCATCTTTTACGTGTGATGTGAGGACAGATCACTTCATATCAAACCCGACACATTGTCCAATGACTTTTTGATAGAGTGAAATACTATATCCTAGACCAAAAACTATGTTAGAAGGGTAGTTAATCCCTCCAGGACTTTTTTGCAATAGCATAAATTAACACAGAATGAAGAAAACGCTGTGGTATTTGCTAGGAGCTTGCCATTTTTCAAAATTACCACAGATTTGGGCATGTGACATCATCATGACTCGCATTCAGCCGAAGCCCTCTTCGATTCACGTGCATCGAATATGAGTATAGCTGAAAGGTCTCATTTAACAGCAAACATCAATAGAAAGTCTGCGCAAAACAATTTCGAGCCATTGCAAATCCGCAAATTCAAGTAGTTTTCCGTAAAAAAACAAACAAAAAAACGAAGCAAAACAATCACACTGCGAAATCCTGTACAGACTCCAAAAAAGGAAGAAACTAACTGTGGTTCCATCTTATCTTGTCATATATGACCTCTCATTAAATGAATACAGAGGCATTACGAAGAAAAATAAAGCTTGGAAGCAAGTTGCAGAGATTGTTCTGCTTAGTGTACGTAGCTAATACAGATAGGGTTGTTTTTTGTTTTTTTGTTTTTTTTTTGGTAATATGCCATACGTAGCTAATTGAAACCTAACGCTTAACATGTAAACCAAACGATACATTTTCAAACTGGTCTGTGCTTTATTTGATTTGCATTTAACTAGCTAGCTTTAGAAAGTGAAGTACACTTTCTAAAGCTGATATAATGATAATGAGTCTTTATTGGTCACGTACACATTACAGCACAGTGAAATTCTTTTCTACGCATACCCCAGCATGCCAGGAAGTTGGGTTCAGAGCGCAGGGTCAGCCATGATACAGTTAAGGGCCATGCTCAAGGGCCCATCAGTGGCAGCTTGGCAGCGCCGGGACTTGAACCCATGACCTTCCGATCAGTACCAGAGTCTTAACTGGCTAACCCACCACTACCCCTATATTATTTAATATTGTTTCTCATTGGGACTAAAAAAAAAAAAAAAAGAAAGTTGGACAGTGCACACCAACAAGCGAAACGAGTGACTTATCAGTTGCTGGTGTAAACATGGGGTTACTTAGCAACCTTGCATGAAATATTATTCCATTCACCACATTTTTAACCTTGTCAGGTTTGTTAGGTTTTTTTTTTCCAATCCACCATAAATTGGGACTAGGCAACGTTTTGGAGGTTCTACTGGCCCAGTGGGTGGGTAATAAATGTATCATTTCTCCACATGTATATTTTCATGTGTGTATTACATTGTCTTACAAAATGCAGTGTTACAGCTGGTTTAAAGCTTGAAATGTGTTTAATGTTAATACAGCTTACAATAAATTTATTGTTATAAACTATTATTATAAACTAGTCATTGCTTGTTTTCCCCAAATATATTATGGTGCTTTTTTTTTAATATATGTTTTTGTGTGCAGCTGGTTTGCCAGGACAGGATTCAGATAAGCCTGGCACGTCTATGGTGGATATCCAGTGTCTTTTGGATAGTGTGGGAGCGACAGAGCTAGTCATTGATCTCATCGTCAGCACCAAGAATGACCGTGTGTTTGAGGAGAGCATCCTATTAGGCATTGCATTGCTGTGGGGTGGAAACACACAGATACAAGTATGTACCCCCTACACACGCATATATAGCAGATATTGTTTGTAGGTATCATATGTCATGAAGGAATTGGTTATTATGCATTCCATATCCACCCGCCTACTCTCTCTCTCTCTCCCTGCAGAATTCCTTCTATCATCAGCTGCACAAGCAGAAGAAGTCAGAGAAGTTCTTCAAAGTTTTCTACGACCACATGCAGCTGGCTCAGAAGGAGATCCGTTCCACCGTCTCCGTCAACATGTTTGAGATCAGCTGCCGGAAGCGCGAGGAGGAAGGCGAAGTTTCTAACTTCAGACACAGGAAAGGTGGAGTGGCTCAACACTGCAAGCATTAATAATGATGATAATTCTCTCCATGTTTGCGGATGTGTCGATTGTTATCTTAACATGTTTATGTACATAATTTCTCTCGATATTGGCTAGGCGCCCTACATTTCAGTTGCCTCACTCCACGTCCTTCATCACATGAGGTCACATGAGGGCCACGAGTTTATCAGAGAGCCTTTGTTAGTTTTCTGTTTAACACTTCCTTTATGCAAGAGCTTCAGTTTGTAGGAATAAAGCAGCTCAGATGTGACTTTTTATCCCTGTTTTAATACTCGTTTTAACATGCCACTGTCAATATTCCTTTGGGAGAATCTCCAATGCTTTCTTAATGCCAGCTCCATTACGCTGTTAGCTCAGGTCAAGTTTGTTCAAAGATCGCTTTGAGGGGTGGGAGATCAAGATAACATAAATGTAGAATGCATCAATCATTATAGATTCCAAAAAAGGTTGGATAAAGCTGTTTTAAAGGAGACCTATTATGAACCTTTTTACAAGATATAATACAAGTCTGAAGTGTCCCCAGGATGTGTCTGTGAAGTTTCAGCTCAAAATACCCCACGGATCATTTATAATACCATGCTGTAAATGCCCCTTTTTGGGTAGAAGCAAAAACACGCTGTTTTCATGTGTGTCTCTTTAAACGCAAATGAGCTGCTGCTCCCCGCCCCCTTTCCGGAAGAGGGCTGGACCTTTACAGCTCGTGTTTTGGACACTACAGCGGACGTCCCTTTACAGCTCGTGCTTTGGATACTAAAATGATTCATACAAAGATCTGTTCAGTACATACTTTTGAGTATGTCTGCACCCCAAAGGTTGGGGCGTGGTTGTCTAAAGGGGGTGGAATTAAGTTCAGATAGCTATTTCTCAGGAACTGAAAGTCTAAAGTCTAAATTTGGTGTGCTGGATCAGTGTGTTAATCTGTAACTGGATTTTTAATCATCACTGACTTACTGCAAGAACATAGCCACCTTTAGCCAGTCAGCTGTCAGCAGGCATTTCACACAACTAGCATTTAGCTACTGTCACAAACTTGATAAGTTTGTTCTGTGGTCTCTTTTTTTTTTTTTTCCTTTTTTTTTTCCTTTTTTAAAAATTTTTTTATGTAGATAACTTGGCACAAACTGGCCACTCAGGGCACTTTGTGCAAAGAGTGCTTGGATCCCGCAAATTGAATGTGGCTATTGGTGCCATCAATAAGGCAACATACATGTTTGACAGATTGCTGTGTCATAGAAACACAGTTCCACTTTTGAGGATCGTTTTAATTGATCAAACTTATGCAACACAAGTATTCTATTCTAGGATAAAGATCTTATGTATAGTAATTGTATGCATGTAAACTTCTATGGGGTCTACAACTTGAATAAAACCAGTTGGGGGGATCATTATTGCTATATGGCTGCACGTAATTTTCTCGGCCCCTCATTTGAAGTCGTCGCCATGTCTTAATTATCTCATTCCCTCGCGTTGTGACCATGCATATATATATATATTAAAAAATATTTATTTATTTATTTATTTATTTATTTATTTATTTTAAAGTAGGGATGTCACCAATGGGACTAAAATCCCATATTTTATGTTGTAATGGTTTTCCCAGACAGTCATTATATGTTTTTTTTGTTTGTTTGTTTGTTTTTTTTGTTTGTTTTTTTGTGCGTTTGCATGTCTGATTTAGTTCAGGGGATATGAGTGCTCTTTTTCTATTCTGTTTCACCTTATATGAGAAGAAGTGAACATTGATACAGCTCATATTGTCTCTCAATAGGTATGAGAAATGACTCTTTCTGATTTGTGGTTGATTTCAAGGCCCTTGTTCTTTATATATTGCTGTCAGTTTTGTGTGTGCTGTCCACACCACCTAAACTGCAGGTGGTCTTCTGCAATACAGTTTTACATTTCTCCATCTAAAACTGAAATTTCAGTGTCTGGCTGAACTTTTTACAGCCTGGGACTCCATGCATCTGAAAGAGGAGATGAGGGGACAACTGAAAGACGCCTCTTGTGCCACCTCCAAGGCTTACAGTGCTTTCCGTAAGGAGGGAGATCCGGAGTTTGAGATGGCGGGTCAAGGGGCTGAGGATACTGAGGAGGAGGTGGAGGAGGTCCAGATGGGCCAGGCCATCACCATTATGAAGCCCATTTTGCGCTTTCTACAACTGTTGTGTGAGAACCACAACAGGCATCTGCAGGTATGGTCAAGATCTTAATTGAGTCAGTGGAGGCTTTATGTTTTCTGGTGGTCCGTCTCAGTTTCTTGTCAGCATGATATCTCAACAGCAAGTGGTTAAATTTCTGTAGGAGTTATATGGAATTCTCATTCTAACAAGCAGATGAAATAATTAGATTTTGGAATTGATCCAAACAAAATCAAGGTTACAGCAAGTCGAATGTCTGAAATGTTTTTTCTTCAATAGCTTCCTTCCTGTTTGTAGTACACAGATGTAACTTACACATTCATGTTCAGGAACTCTCAGCCCATTCTTGACTAACTATGACTTTTGGCATTGGTCTGTCCATTTGTCAATCCATGTGTCTGTCCCTCTAGAGAGATTCTCTAGATTTTAGAATTGATCCAAACAGGGTCAAGGTCACAGCAAGGTCAAAGTAGCTTTCTCCATGTTTGAATTATATTTAAAGGTTATGTCTGGTATACAAATTAGTCACAAGAAGGGCTAGACTTGTAGAGGCATCCCCATCGACTCAAGTTCAACTTCCAAGTTCAAGTTGTTTTTTGGAGGGTTTTTTTGACTGGCCTTTTACACAGTCAGCCACAGTGTTTCAATTTTCACAATAGCTTTTTCTGTTGTTAGACAGTCATTTCATCCATAATGACCGATAATGATCATTTATCTGGACCAAATTCGGAGCAATCATAACTAGAGCTAATCTCAGCCTCTAGTTAAGATCTAATCTTAACTTGATCTAACCTCAGGTTTCACATCTTTTTGCAGAATTTCCTTCGGGACCAGAACAATAAAACCAACTATAACCTAGTATGTGAGACTCTGCAGTTTCTGGACTGCATCTGCGGCAGCACCACGGGAGGCTTGGGGCTGTTGGGCCTCTACATTAATGAGAGGAACGTGGACCTGGTCAAACAGACGCTGGAGAGCATCACTGAATACTGCCAAGGCCCTTGCCATGAGAATCAGGTAGCCCACATGGATTAGTTACTCATAAAGATGACGAGCCTGTGATTTCATAATATGATTAGTTATTGCTATTTGCTTGCAACTGTTTGACCTCACTTGTCTGTCAAACATCAGTATATGCATAAATAATAAATGTGCCTTTTTTTTTTTCTTTCTTTCTTTCTTTCTCCTTCTCAGTCTTGTATAGCCAAGCATGAGTCCAATGGAATTGACATAATCATCGCTCTAATAGTAAATCCTATTGAGCCTTTGGGGAAGAACAGGATGGACCTTGTGTTGGAACTGAAGGTACTTGAAAATTTGCACATGCAAGCTTTTCATTTATAATTCATGTACTTGTTTATTTGTGATATTGCAATGCAACGACTATCTGCTCTACAATATATTTAGTATAAGTATCTACACTCAGTTGGCAGTTTATTAGGTACACATCTTATTTCTTTTTCAATTTATTTGCTGAACCTACCATATATGGTGCAGTTAGAGATTATAGCTTTAGGAGGTGTTACAGTTAGAAATGTTCAGTTTGATTACCTAGTCTAACAATATCACTGTAAATCTGCCATTTAAAATGGCCTGTATGTACAGGCGTAAATTAAAGGAAATATTTATTACGTAATCTTTATACAAAAATGTCTTTGCACATGCTTGTGTGTGTATATAGTAAAAAGATCAAATTCCTTAATTGTTGTTGTTTATGTGGGAAAAGATTTTCAGACATCTATCTGTTAAGTAATGTTGCCGGAGGACGTCTAGTAATTATGATCGATTCGCACAGGATAAGCGATCTCTGAATAAATCGCATGGATGGGAGGGTCTTCAAAATTCCACGTATTCACCTCATTTCAACACATTTGAACTTTATTATAAATGCTTGTTGTAGTGATTAGTAAGTTGTGTGAGATCATTAGTAGTTCACATGACATGAATGTAGGCTATACCTGTGCTGGGAACAACTTGCCTAAAACTCCCTGATGTGTCACCCTTTACAACTTCTCTATAGTTTATTGTTCTGCATTTTGGTCAGTATTTACCAATTCATAAGATGTCATTATAAGATGAAATAATGGTTGCGAGGAAACGTGGCATGCTTATTTTGAAAAACTCGACAGTAAGGTCACTGTTTAATCATACGTCGTGACTAACCATGAAAGCGTGACACTGTAACGATGATTCTTCTTTTTATGCCTCCTGACCCGAAGGGGGTGGAGGGGCATTATGTTTTTAGCTTGTTTGTCTGTCTGTCCATTCATCCAAGATTCTCATAAGAGTGACCCACTTTCATTGCTATATATGTTTTTTTTTTGTTTTTTTTTTTAAACTACTGATGCATATTTTAAAAGAAATTCTGGCATACAAATTAGTAACAGAATAACTAGACTTGTTTGTAGAGGAGGCATCGACTTGTTTCATAAGTCGTTTGTGTTAATCGTCCATGGTTAGTTTCTGATCACAAGGCCACTGCTGTTCTGGTATTTTTGCTTGTTTGGACTATTCATTACCCAGAACCACTTCTGTATCTGATACGCTTATGGCAGTGCCACACATGCCACTACCGTGTTGGTGCTCCTCAGAGAATGATGGCCCTTGCTATAATATCTGGTCTGTGGTAGTCCTGTGACTACCCATGAGTCTTGTAATTGTAGACGTACGATGTGCACCTATGCAGTAAATAAATAATGTAAATGAAAACTTTGTGTACGTACTAAAATGACAGTTGAGAACCCAGGGTAAGCTCTGTAAGACTTCTGAAAGTTCCTCATGCTTGTTGACCAGAATAATGCCTCCAAGCTGCTGCTGGCCATCATGGAGAGTTGCCATGATAGTGAGAATGCAGAGAAAATCCTGGACAAGATGAGACCCAATGAGCTGGTGAGTGAGTATTAGCAAGGGTGGACTCTAGGGTCTAACCCGGGTTTACTATTTTGTCATTAGCTCGGTTGATATTGTGACAAATTCACAAAGACGGTTATGTTTTTTATTTTCATTTCAGACAACAAATGACTCATAGTGTGTGTGTGTGCGTCTGTCCACAGGTGGATGTAATTAAGGAGGCCTATTTGCAGGGAGTGGAGAGTGAGGTAGATGGGGAGGTATCAGGAGACGAGATCAGTCCTAAAGACGTGGGCCACAACATCTACATCTTGGCCCATCAGGTGGGATTTTATTTTCAATTCAGATTTGGAAATGATTTAATTACCTGTACTTCGATATTCTACGTAACCATCGTTTTAATGGACCGTTACCAAAGTGTAATGTACTTTTAATACGTGTGTTTATTTAAACGTTTTTTTCGAGCGTTGGTTACAAATCCCACAGATCATGATTTGAATAATTGTTTTCTTTTGCTCACCTACCAATTCTGGCACATTTCTGTTAATTGTTGTGCTATTAATTCATTTAGGAATAAAACATGATGGGGCATGCTATTATAAAGAAATATTAGAACTTAATTGTTTTCCAATTACAGCACACCCTGAAGTGTGTTAGTTCTTAAATATCCCAGCAGCTTCCCAACGATTACAATATTAAATAGTTGAGTACATTTGAACGTGGACACATTTGAACTGTGACTCAAGTAGAAATTTGACTGCTTTCCCTTTTTAATTAAGTGGAATTTACTTACACTTAAATATCATTTCTGTACTTTTTCAACCCCTTCATAAAGCCCCCCATCACTACAGTTACAGGTTTTTTTGTGTATCTTGTGTCAGTGGAAAAGTTTTGTGTGAGTATTCATCTTCAGGTTACACGTATATAAATAGTTTGTCCTGATTCTCTAAGGCATTTACCCGGCAGTTACGGTTCAGTTTTAATCTTGGTATCTTATCTTAATATTGAGCTTGATGTCAGACAGACTGTCCCACCAATCAGCAGATTTCATAATCACCCATAATTTCATCAACTGTTCTTTTCTTCTTGCTTCCTTACACACACACACAGTGAGTCTGAAGTTAAATTTATCCATCATACACGCACTGCCTGCAGCCACATTGTTTTTCCTTTTCTTTTTTTTTTCTTGCACAGCTCTCAGCTGGATTAGCCAATGCTTTAAAAAAAAAAAAAAAATCTTATTTTTATACGTTGTTCTCCATTTGAACAAAACAAAACACAGCCGCAGGGACCCGGGTGTCTTCAGTCAAGAGCACACCGATAGAGAAACAGGAACAGAGAGATCATATGAGATGACGGGCATTTTAACAGAACCCAAATTATCATGTTCTTTATACAGAAGAGTATTTAATATCTTCAGGTAGTATTGTCTATAAAGCACCAGGCTTGTTTGAGAGCTCGGATGCGAGAGTGATCGTGTAGAAGATTTCTTTACTCCTGTGCGTGTGTGTGTGTGTGGAGAGATTTCATAATTACACCTTTCCAAACACTCCCACTTTAATTTGAAGTATAATATGCACTCAAACTGTATAGAACTGTAGAATATGTATATAAACGCTCCTCTCTATGTCTGTGTGATTATCTTGAGATGGGGATGAGTCAATGGGTAGCTGAGTGTCTAGTTTGAAGTAAAGGATGCTACTTTAATTCTCTATAGAATTATAAGTAATTGTAAGAGCCTATGCTGGGTTTCTTTTCTTTAGGACCAAGCCCTTTGCTATCGAGTGCAGGATGTTCTTTCTTGTTGTCATAGATCCATTTCTGGTGTGTGCTTGTACTCCTCCTGTTTGAGACCGAGTGCTGTGTCTTTGACTTTAGGCTGGTCATTAACGTGTGCAGCTTCATCAGCTTTGTGCTGCTTTGACCCACATTTCTGAGAATGTTCAGGCCTGTTTGTTTACTGCTGCTCGAATTTCCGAAACCTGTGTATCTGTAGAGCTGCATGTGTGTAGTGTGTAGCATCGCTGCCTTACAGCTCTAGCGTTCCTGGATGGAGCCTCAGCTCGGGTATACAGGGTTTCGCATATGTTCGCCGTTAGTACAGCATGATAAACACACAAGACAAGGTATATTTTTATTAGTAGTACTGGAGCCAGCAGGTGGATTGGCTTATCTCTCTATCTCTCTCTCTCCATCTCTCTCTCTCTCTCTATCTATTAGTACATTTTGTTACTGTTGTTGGTTTCATTGCTGTTTTTTATTTCTATTTTTGCTCTTGATTTGCTATTTTACTTTAGGTTCGTCGAGTTTCTCTTCACAGTCTTTCCTATTATAAGAAGTAAAAATGGTGAACTTTGGATATTTGGTCTGATCTGACTGATTTTAGTAGTTGTATGTGAATAGTATTGTTGAACTGTATAAATGGCATTGATATTATAGTTGGCACGGCACCGAAAAGCGCTGCAGCAGAGTCTAAAGCCAGGCCTGGATCCGGAAGATGAAGGAGAAGAATCACTCCGATTCTATGCCAAACACACAGCTCAGATAGAGGTACGCATACAATCCTGAGAAACGGTGTTAATCCAGACAAAGCTCCCCTTTACTTCTTACTCTCCCACCAGTTTATTGGTGTTAACGAATCAATTGAGATTCAATTCTGTTCTGAGCTCTTGTTATTATAAATGGCCACAATATGCTTCTCTTTGTTGCCCAAGATTGTGCGTCATGACCGCACTATGGAGCAGATTGTGTTCCCAGTACCCAACATCTGCGAGTACCTGACTGAGGAGTCCAAAGTCCGAGTGTTCACCACCACGGAGAGAGACGATCAGGGCAGCAAAGTCAACCACTTCTTCCAGCAGTTTGAAGACCTGTACAATGAGATGTGGTGGCAGAAGAAAATGCGGAGTACGGCAGTTTGATTTTCCAACGAAAAAAAACATCACGCACTTCATTCTAACAGTGATAACTTATTCTGTCCTGTTGATTCTGTGTGTGTAGATAATGTCGCGCTCTTCTGGGTATCGAAACACATCTCTCTTTGGGGAAGCATCTCCTTTAACCTGGCTGTGCTGGTCAACATTGCTGTAGCTCTGTTCTATCCATTTGGAGATGATGAAGATGAAGGTGCATGTCTTCTTCATCACATTATTTAAAAAAAATAAATAATTTTGTTATACTGAATCATTCTAGAAACCTCAGATTCATTTATGATTCAGCATCTTTTAAACTGTGTTCATTTAACTGTTCCCAATAGACTGTGTTCATTAGATACTGTTTCAGTGATGATTCCTTTAAATGCCATGTTTACCTCGTTTTCAATAAGCAACTGTGAACTGATTTGTCTTTTTGTGTCTTGTAGGTGTCCTGCCCCCTTTTATGTCTGTCTTGCTGTGGGTGGCTGTAGCCATAACCACATCTATGCTCTTCATCCTGCCCAGGCGAGGAGGCATTCTGGCTTTCCTGATTACAGTCATCCTCCGCTCCATATATACTATAGGCCTAGGCCCCACGCTACTACTTCTTGGAGCCACCAATGTAAGACTGGAAAGCATTCGCTTGGCTTAAAGTGAATTTACAGTGTTTCCTGTTGAGACATTCCAGGTCCTGACACAGACCTGTTAAGGCATAGATTCGTAGATTAGTGAGCACATAATGGTATTAGCCACTGAGATTTTGAAGTGACCCCCAAAACGTACTTGTAATGAAAGTCTGACAGTGAGGGTCATGGAAACGGACAAGAGGAAATATCTTGCCAGAGCTGTTGTTATCTAGTTTTATTCAACCTGCTGTACAAAGTAATTGCAGTTAATTAGCCTTTTCTGAATTCGACACATTCTAGAGCCTAATATACAAGCACATTTATAAAAAAACAAAAAAAAACAAAAAACAAATAAATAAAACGTTTCACCTGAATGTTTAATGACCACCCTGACAACTGCCCTTAGACTTTCATCATAACTGTTTTAGATTAAAAAGAAATAAAAATTTGCTCTTAAGTACCGGGAATTCTTGCCTATAATAATAATTATGATATATAAAGATTAGTTTGGGGGAAAAAAATGTCTTTTAAAAAATACTTGTTCCTGTATAATTTTAAATCAATGCTTTGCAAACTGTGGTCCAGTAACCCTAAGCGGTTTCTTGAAATGTAGCCAAGGGGTAGTGATTGATTTATTAAATTTTTTTAATTTAAATTGGTGCAGTGGTGGAACTCACAAACCACTGTTATCTACGCTCTCATGTTATTAATTTCTTATCATTATTAAACCTATTTAACCGTCGAATGTGTTTAATAGTCGAAAGCTTCTCTAACTGCCAAAAGTTTGAAAACTCGACTGAAATGGTAGGCAGATTAGACTGTTTCTAGTTCTAGTCTGCAGAGATGTGCTGTACACATAGAACATCTCGCTCATCTAGTATTGTAAGGATTGACAGTCAGGTCTCATGTACTCAATAACAACATAAACTACACTAGCTATATAAAATTCGCAAGCAAAAAGTGTTTGGACTGATTTTCTCTTTGATTGACAACAGCATGTACCAAATATGTGGGACCAGGATACATGGCTTTTCTCATGAGTTTGGGCATCACTCTGAAATTTTGTAGAGGATGCAAGGAATCGCACAGATAGTACAGTTTGCTCAGTGTTATTTATGCTCACAAATGTACTGGCTTATCACATGGAATTAATACAGGTCTAATATTGTACAATTTTTAGAACGTCAACTCTTGCATAATAGTTCCCTTGTCGAATAATAAAAAAAAAAGTGTTCTGAAGATACTCTGATGAATTCATAAGCTGTTATGTTTGTAGATGTGTTGTTGTTTTAAAAAATACCTCCAGTCCATAATAGAGGCTTTTATTAATCAGCTGAAAACAAACTGCCTACTTCCCTGTCTAACTCGACCCCACCTCGGGTATTGATGCTAATATAGGCTTTTACTTCATTATTTAATAGATTGTCTGTATTCAGTAAATTTCTCCAGCAGAATGCTCTCTACAAGCCTCAAAGTACTACAATCTTCTTTATGTAACTATTAAACGTTCTCTGTAGACTTTACCCGAATCGAATTACATGCTCTTTGCGCTGCCTGGGCTGCAGTCTTGATTGTGTGATCTTTTCTCTCAGCTGCTGAATAAGATTGTCTTCTTGGTGAGTTTCGTGGGGAACCAGGGCACGTTCACACGAGGGTACAAAGCAGTCATCATGGACGTCTTCTTCCTCCTGCACGTCTCCTATGTCATCGTCTGCATGCTTGGCCTGTTTGTCCACGAGTTCTTCTACAGCATACTGGTACACGCTGATGTTCATTCACGTCAACTCTCGCATCTTATTCCGTATATTGGCTGTTAATGTTCTAGCTGACAGTTTGTGTGTGGATGTGTCTCTCTTACCTTCTCTCCAGTTGTTCGATCTGGTACGCAGAGAGGAGACGCTGTTGAACGTGATGAGGAGTGTGACAAAGAACGGTCGCTCCATCTTCCTCACCGCTGTGCTAGCCATCATCCTGGTCTATCTCTTCTCCATCGTGGGTTTCCTCTTCCTCAAAGATGACTTCCTGATGGAAGTGGACCGTCACCCTGCACTCGGTACGCACCAATTAAGTTAGGAATAAAACACGACTGGGGGAAATTAATCTGGATATGTGAGACTGGTGTGATGCGGCCTGAGCTGAAGTTCATTATTTTCCTGATTATTAAGTCCTGAAGTGTTTTGTTCTCCTTATTCCACAGCAGTTTGCCAACTATTACAATATTTAATGTATTAAACAATGGGATGTCATACATTTGATTTGTTTTTAGTTATTTTTAATGTTGTGGAACATCGGTGAAACAAGTTATTTATAGTTATATTATAACAACATTCCATATGAGCCACTTTTCCCTTCTCTTTTCTTTTAAAGTTCATTAGACAAAAAAAAAAAAAAAAATCCAGCTTATGTTACAGAGAAACCGCAAAGCTCTCTGTCCGGAAGACCTTCCTGCTTTGCCTCAGCTTACAGCTTTACTTACAGCTTACAGCTACAAAGCACTTGCATTGGAAACAAAATGTAAATAAAAAAATGTTAAATAAGTAATGTTGCAGAAAACGTCACTACACAAACTATTACACTTTTACGTTCCAATCGGTTTATCAGCGTTTGCCATACAAGCTCTTGTTACTATAGAAACAATACCGTATTCGAGTGAGCACATAATTATAAACCTGCGATGTGCCTCGCAGACGATCGATACCTCCTGACCAATCAGAATCGAGAATTCAACAGTGCTGTGGTATAAATCCAATTTTTAGTTGTGTGGTGTGCTTTACTTTTTTGTTCCCTGTTGGTTTTAACGAACTCTTGAAATTCTGTTTACTGAAGCAGCACTAGAGCATGGTAGCATACATACAGGTGTGTTATTGTTCATGGCTGTGTTTGTGTTGCTCTGCTTGCACGTGTGCACTTGTGTAACCCAGCCGTGGCCACGCTGCCTTATGTAATCCGCTCGTCTGCGTGCTGTGCTGCATTGCTCCGCTACAGGCGACAGAGGAAATAATCACTCACCGTGTACATGCAGGGTCATGTGTGAACATGAACATTGTCTTTCTCCTCGACAATCATGCCTGCATGGACATGAAACAAATTAACCTTTGGAACTCCCGTGTACACAGTTTGTCCGTCTCATCTTTCTTATCATCACTGCGGTGCTGCGTTGTGCAGCAGTTCGAAAAACACAAAACAACATTATTATTGACTTTTAAATTCATCTCTTATATTTGATCTATTTTCTTATTTGAGATCGTAAAAATAAACTGTATGGTTTTTCAGCCCGATTGTGTGGCCTGTCCAAATCCCAAATGTCTCCTTAATATCTATACAAGTACGCTATGTCGAGTGGCACGTGATTATTTTCTGATTATTTTCCTCAAAGGTTTAGTCACCAGTAAAGTGTAAAAGAGTGTCGCGGTATTTCTACTTTAGACACTAGAGATATTTGGTACGAAAGTGTATTTTGGGAATATTTCTGCCTTAATTGAAGAGAAAGATTTCGGTCAAGAACAAAGGACTATATTTATGAGGGGAAAGTCTACTCACAATCATTACGTAATGCAGTATTTATTCTACTGATAAATGCAAACAAGGACGTTGCTCCATTCAATATATGGGCTGGTTTAACTGAATGTTAGCTTACGTACGATATCGTCATTAATAAATATCTTAACATTTTGAAAGCTACTCGAGTAGCTACTTGAATTCTTTAACTTTTATTACATCCGTTTGCCTGAAAGGTATCAGTATTCTAAGTTAGATTATATAATACTGGGGAAATAACATCTTGATACACTTGCACAAATGTACTCATTTTAACAAAGGCAAAATTTGCCCGTGTAGTCTGGAATGATGTGCAATTGTATAAGCTTAGTGAAAAAGGAAATGAAGTCAGAAATAGGCTCCGTGTCTGAGGGTTTAAAATGACTATAATCTGAACGTACAAACGGGTGACACACTAAAGGGAAAAAAAAAACTGATGGCTCTGTTATGGTAGAGCTTTTTGCTGGCAGGGTTTGGCTCCACTTGTCCTGTTAAAGTGAAGGTCACTGCAAATCATTTCTTACTGATCACCTTTATCTTGTGATGAAACATTTCTGTCCTGATGGAAGTGGTCTCTTCCTGGATGACTCCCCCAATCCCAATCTGCTACTATTGGTGTGTGGGTGTGTGAATGGGTGAATGACACAGTGTAAAGCGCTATATAAGTGCAGACCATTTACCATTTCATGCCTCTAATACATTTCCAGAGACATGTACAATCTATGCAGATGCATATTAAAGCCTTTCTGGAGGCTTGTGGTGGCCCAACATCGTGCTAACATGCTTAGTATTGCTTTTCTCCTTTAATTTTTCACTGTATATTCTCAACACTCACATTGTTAGAAGAATGGCAGAGGGTTTTGTGTCGTGCTGAAGCAACTGAATGCATTCAAGAACATTTGTCCTTCTGGTTCATGTGTTGAGCAGAGAGGATAAGGGCGGCGAGATTTGCAGAGCCTGGGAGTTGTGCAGTGGACAGCTGCCCCGGTCAGTTCCCTGCTTCAAACCACGGTAAGCTACAGTTATTAAACAAGCCGCATCACTTCATAGATAACTCTGTTCATTAACTTTAATCATAGAAATGTTTACTTACACTGACACTAGCGAATATGGGTGTAAAGCTGCAGTATACCCAGTTTTATTATAGTAATGAATAGAGTGGAGATCCTTGAGGCAGAGAAAGCAGCAGCCTGAATTTTATCCCAATTTAATGCAGTTATAAGTCAGAAAGGGTTCGAATGAAGCCCAGGAATGCATTAGAAAGTGCGTTTTGCTAAATTGGTAGCCCTATTAAAAGAGCATCAATGCTGGACTAAAACGTGCTTCAGAACACTTGAACACAATAAAATAAAACAAAAAATGTGAACAGGATATTAAAAATGATCTGCTTACCCAAATAGTTTGCAGGCTGTGATGTATACCAAGTCAAATAAGGCCTGACAGATATTTTATTTATATATATATATATAATATATATATATATATATATATATATATATATATATATATATATATATAAATAAAATATGGCTTGTATGTATAGATTGTAAATAAATCTATAGATCACAGAGCTTTGGCTGTCTTTATTTAAACAGTGTAAGCATATGCGTTTGTAAACGATCTGTGTTTTACTGTTCTCTAGACGAGGAGAAATCTGAGGATGCGTCCGAGCGAGTGTGTGACACACTGTTCATGTGTATCGTCACAGTCCTGAACCACGGGCTGCGCAACGGAGGTGGCATCGCCGACATTCTCCGCAAGCCTTCAAAAGATGTGAGAATAACGTCATGGCATGAAGCACTTGAACAATCCAGCTATAGGTCGTAGTCGCACGGGATTTCACAGAGGCTTGCAGAGTTTTTTTTGTGCTTTTTTGTGGAAAACAATTTGAATTTGGCAAAATTGCATTTGCACGAAATAGTTTTGTATGTCTTTTATGTTCGATTCACGTGAATCGAAGATGTCTTTGGCTGAATGTGCGTTAGGATGACATCACATGACGCATCTTACCCCAAATCTGAAAAATAGCAAGCTCCTCCGAATAGTGCGGTGTTTGCCTGATTATGTGTTCGTTTCTGCAATTGTGAAATCCTGCAGGGACAGGCTAGGACAACTATATATGCATGCACAATTTTAGAATATTTGTAGTAGTAATAATTGTAAAAAAACAACAAAAAAAAACAATGTATATAAATAGAACTATGGGAAATTCCCCCATATTGAGGTCCGTAAAAATGCCCGTTTATATTGTGTTGAGTTGCATGTGAATGGCAGCAGATAAGATGCGCTTTTCTGCCATTTTCATGCATATGATGCAAGGCCACTACTATTGGTGTGTGATAAATCAGCACAACTATATCTTAAATTCACACAATGTACACAACATTCAAACAAAGGCTTGACTAAAGAACTATTGGTTTAGAGTGCTGTACTGTATCGTACTTTGCAATTCTGCATTTATGATGCTTGTATTATGATACTTGCAGGACTCCATTTTAACATGCAAAATTTTGAAACTGATTTTGGGACTTTGAGTTTATTTGTAATCATTATCCGTTTGAACAACACAGAATAGGATGATGTATGCAGTGAGTTGTGGGACTCAAAATCATTTCTGTGCAACTTGTGTACAGTTATCCGCAGGTTGAGCTTTCAGAGATGCATAAATAGCAGGAAATTACTATTTAGTAATAATGAACTTCTTTAGCTGTGTGTATGCTGCAGTTTAACCCTGGAAGGTCATGAATCACACCATGTGATGTCGCTCCTCACAGGAACCCATGTTTGCTGCTCGTGTGGTGTACGACCTGCTGTTCTTCTTCATCGTCATTATTATTGTTCTGAACCTCATCTTCGGTGTGATCATTGACACGTTCGCTGACCTGAGGAGTGAGAAACAGGGCAAGGAGGAGATCCTGAAGACCACTTGCTTCATCTGCGGTAAGTTCCGCTTGCTGATTAAAGATGTTAAAGGAAATGCTGTATGAAGAGACGCTACATAAAAGGTTATAATAATAGTGTTGTACAGTAATAGTTATAATAGTAATGGTTTTTTCTGCTCTTTTTTCAGGGTTGGAGAGAGACAAGTTTGATAACAAGACAGTGTCATTCGAGGAGCATATCAAGAATGAGCACAGCATGTGGCACTACCTGTACTTCCTGGTTCTAGTGCGGGTGAAGGACCCCACTGAGTACACCGGTCCTGAAAGCTATGTGGCCCAGATGATCAAGGTCAGTCTCTCTGTCCTGTTGACTTCTGGGTTTGCGCATTTAATATACATATTTACATCAGAATGGTTAGTTATGTTAGTTTAGATAAGGTCAACTCCAGCATAAAAAGTCTACATGTTCTATCATGTTAATTAATGTTTTTTTTAAATGTAACTCTCTTTTGAGAACACTCAGAGTAAGCAGTAATGAGTGGTATAATAAAATAAGGCTGATGTTAGTGACCTGCTGTTGACTTGGCATGCACAGAGAAATGTCAATATCGGGAATATATAATCATTTATTTATATATTTCGAAACACTTAACTTGTTTAATCCACTGATTTATGAACAGGTTTTATATTTGGGGGGGGGGGGAGCTTATTTATCACTCATTTATTGAAATATTTATTTTATGTATTCATTTTTTGCTGGCTTTTTAAATCGTTCTGGAGTTGACTATTTTTAAAGTCATTTTGCTCACATTGCCTGTGGAATAAGTGTGTTTTTTTTGCAGTGAATCACTGCATTTGAATGAATTCCTCTGTTTTCACAAAATTGATATTAAGCATCAGACAGAAGGGGGGGGGATATCAGCCACTTTCATATTAATGTACATCTACAGCTGCAGATGTGTCATTAGTGTGTATATGTCTGTGTGGGTGTGTGTCTGAGAGAGCACACGCCAGTGTCCCCCAGTGCCTTGTTTCGTGTGTGTGTGTGTACGTACCTGTGGGCGTGTGTCTGCATGACTTTGTCTTGCGTCTGAACGTGTTGGAAGTGGTGTAGTGATTAACTGCTCATTAACAAGACCGCTGATGTTACGTTAACGAGCAGAGCAGAGGGGAGACGCAAGATTTGCTGAGTCTTGCTTGTTACCACTTTTTGGCAAGCGCTTATGAATATGTACTTTACTGCTCGGTGATGTGAAAACTTTGACAATAATTCGGAACAATTAGTTTACAAACTTACTTTATTATTCAATTACAAATAAGGAAACAGGAATGTGTCCCGATGAGCATGTATGCATTAAATATTGTAAATAAAGATGAAGCAGGGGATGGATGGATAGAATCATGGATAGATGGATGGATCATCTCCAGAATTTTTGCCACCCTCGGTAAAGTCTTTTTTTTTTATTATTATTATTTATTTATTTATATATTTTTTTATTTTTCAAGAAAATTTTAAATGGCTTTGTGGTTAATAAGGTTAATCTCACACTGAGAAAGGTTTAACTGAAGTAAAGTATACTCGCATGTTTAATGTCACAAGATCACAGAATTATTGCTACTTCTGGAAATTCTTTTGCACAAAATGTAACTGAAGCATGTTCCTATTTCTGTTTTACTTTCAGTACGTGTTTAGTGACTCTTAAGCGGTCATCCATGACTTCCTGTTTCAGTGGGATATAAAGATGAGATGACGCAGAGGCCAAATTCCCTTAGTCATTCATCAACATGGGGAAGATCAGAAATGACAGTGTGTCGTTAATTTTCATTAATGATACTGGCAGTATATTTATTTGTAATAAAGCAAGGGAAATGCAGTTTAAAATTGTTCATCATCTTCATTGCACCCCATATATTCTTAATAATAAAATAAATCCACAAAGCCAGTCAGTCAGCCCAAAATGCAAGAGTATTGTTGGTACACATAGTCAAATGTTCTGGTATCGTCCGTCAATCTCACAATTCTGGAATAAGGTCCAAAGGAAGTTAAAAACCATTTTGATTATACTGGATGTATATTGTATGTTGATACATGATTATTTGACACTCGAATCAGGTGACATAAATCTTGCACAGAAGTTGCTTCTCATTGGCCGAAGTATTTGACTTAATTGGATTAAGGATAAGCCTCCATCAATTCGTTTGTGGTATCAAGAGATTTTCAGAATGCTTCCATTTAAACGAACAAATGCTTTGCTAAAAAGGAATGTAGATATTTTTAGACTTGTCTAGTCTCCTTTTTTGCCACCTTAGCAGATTCGACTAAAGAAACTTTAGAGCTTGGTCACAGACATTAATTGGAAAATTTAGCAATTCCGTCACATACACTATGCTGCTGTTTTGTATGTGCACTATCCTGGGGAGAGGGGTAGGTATGTATGTATTCATTCATTCATTTATTTATTTATTTATTTATTTATTTACCTTTCTGTGAGCGCTTCATTTATACGTTTATGTTTAATGATTTTTTTAAAAAAGTATTTCAATAGTTTTGATTTGTGCTACATTGTATATTTACACATTCAATAAAATAAATGTAAAAAATCATAAATTAGACAATGGCTGTATTAGAATTAGTTACATGCCTGAAAATGCCCATATCCACTGTTATAGAAATCATTAAGAAATTTTAAATGAAGCTATTGTTTTAATGAATCTGCCTGTAAGATGACACAAGTATATTTTATCTTCAGAACGTGTAATTTGCAGATGTAGTCATTATTGTCTCTAAATCTGCAATTACAGTATAAAAATGTTTACTTATTCATAATCCATCCATAATTTTTACTCATCATTGATGAATGAATTGATGCATGGATGAATGAATTGATGGATGGATGGTTGGATGAATTGATGGATGGATGGATGAATTGATGGATGGATGGATGGATTGATTGATTGATGGATGAATGAATTGATTGATGGATGGATGAATTGATGGATGGATGAATGAATTGATGAATGAATTGATGGATGGTTGGATGACTTGATGAATGAATTGATGGATGGATGGAAGAATGGATTGATGGATGAATGAATTGATGGATGGATGGATGAATGAATTGATAGATGGATGGATGAATTGATGTATGGATGGATGGATAGATGGATGAATTGAACGATGGATGGATGGATGGATAGATGGATGGATGGATAGATGGATGAATTGATGGATGGATGGATAGATGGATGAATTGATGGATGGGTGGATAGATGGATGAATTGATGGATGAATGGATTGATTGATTGATGGATGAATGAATTGATGAATGAATTGATGGATGGTTGGATGACTTGATGAATGAATTGATGGATGGATGGAAGAATGAATTGATGGATGGATGGAAGAATGAATTGATGGATGGATGAATTGATGGATGGATGGATGGATGGATGGATAGATGGATGAATTGATGGATGGATGGATAGATGGATGAATTGATGGATGGATGAATGGATTGATTGATGGATGAATGAATTGATGGATGGATGAATGAATTGATGGATGGATGGATGGATGAATTTGATGGATGGATGGATGAATGAATTGATGAATGAATTGATGGATGGTTGGATGAATTGATGGATGGATAGATGAATGAATTGATGGATGGATGGAAGAATGGATGGATGGATGGATGGATGAATGAATTGATGGATGGTTGGATGAATTGATGGATGGATGGATGGATAGATGGATGAATTGATGGATGGATGGATAGTTGGATGAATTGATGGATGGATGGATGGATGGATAGATGGATGAATTGATTGATGGATGGATAGATGGATGAATTGATGGTTGGATGAATTGATGGATGGATTGATTGATTGATTGATGGATGAATGAATTGATTGATTCATGAATGAATTGATTGATGGATGAATGAATTGATGGATGGATGAATTGATGGATGAATGAATTGATGGATGTATGGATGAATTGATGGATGTATGGATGAATTGATGGATGAATGAATTGATGGATGGATGAATTGATGGATGTATGGATGAATTGATGGATGTATGGATGAATTGATGGATGAATGAATTGATGGATGGATGAATTGATGGATGGATGGATGGATGGTTGGATGACGATGGATGGATGGATGAATTGATGGATGGATGGATAGATAGATGGATGGATGAATTGATTGATTGGATGGATAGATAGATGGATGGATGAATTGATTGGATGGATAGCAGACAATTTGGTATTGCAAGCAACTCATAGAAGAACATTTTATGTAAAGCAGGTTGTACTGAGAAACCTTCAGCCATGTTGATTAATCTAATGATAAGAATGAGTCAAGACATACAAGGTGTGTTCAAGTATTCATCACAGAAATAAAAAAAATAGTGTGCGCACACGTATATTTTCATACAGCTGAAATAAAGATATCGTCATATTTCACCCCTAACATGAGAACAGGTGGTTATTAACCAACAGCTAATTAACAAGTATTAAAAATGGCATCATTGTGCTGTACAGTAACCTCTGTTTCCAGTCTGCTGCGATGTTTCACAGCCATCTTTGTGATGTTTACACCAGCTTCACTGCTCCTTGCTGCTCACTTACACAAAGACCTCATGCCACTGTTGTCCAGTTAACAGCTTTTGTGTAATTATCTCATTAGCTCTGTTAATTATTCCAGAGTGGAAGAATTACATCCTATGCTCCTCTTAGTGGTCGTCCCTGGAGTAAGATAAGAGAAGGATGAAGGCCCCTATTTAGTACTTGGAATTGTTTGAAGAAATGTGTGCAGTCTGAGAAAACCAGTCAGATGCTCTGGCTGAATTCTGTACAATAGCCACAAATTATGAAAAATCTGGTTTTGACTCAAATTGTTTTTTTTTTTTTTCTACAATGTACTTTGATACTTCTACTTTAAGAAATAATAATTATATTCCACCAAAATGATGTGGGAGTGCTTACTTTCTTTTATTAACATTCTAACAGGCTATCTGCCTGCAAACCTCACGTGTAAGGAGCCACTGTAAGTCTCAAGCCTCCAGATGTCTAATCATTAACAATCCAGTTTGTAATTGGATACAGGCTGTGAAAATGTCCATGCTGCTCCTGTGCTCAGAACAGAATTCACTGAATTAATCAGCCGTATTAACAACCACCGATGTTAACGTGAACATTGTCAGTTTTTCAGATTAGCAACTTAATGCGTATTGACCCTGAACAGGATAAAACCAGGGTAAAATGACCATGAACGAATGAACACAGCACTACGCAAGAAACCAGCCACATACAATACACTCCCATGAAACTTTTTTAAGGTTCCACAGGATCCCAGCCCTGATGCACATCTCTAATATATTATGTAAATGTACTGATTTCTAGTAATCTATAAACGTTAATATCAAAATAAATTATATTAGTAAGCAGGGAATTGACACCAGATGGGTATGACTTCTGCCTGTCAGTCCATAGGCTATGAATAAAGATTGATATAAAGGTAGACAGTTGGTCTTGGTCATATTTATTACATTTATATTTTATTAATTACATATTAAATGCAAAAGAACTCAACAAATACCATTTGCTTTAAGGCAGTCAGTGTGCTGGTGTCTTTGGAGTCACAATGAAGTTGACTCTTTCAGTCCGGTATGACATATTTTACTTCAGGAAACCTATAGAAAGGGTTTTCCCAAGTGACCATGCGTCTAATAAAACTGTCAAATGCCATCTGTCTAGTGTAAGTTTTCTGGACGTCCAGCTTGTATGAGGTTATTTTAAAACCCCTGGCTAATATTTTGTCAAGTTGAGTTATGTGTGGAGTTGTTTTTTGGGGGTTTTTTTTGGTGTGTGTCTGTGTGTGTTCTTTATAATTTACTATGCGTTAACTTTTTGTTTGCGACAGAGAAAACTCTGTTATGATTTGCCAAACAAGTTCACTTTAAAAAAGAACGAAAGAAAATTAGACAGAGGATATTAGATGAGAAAAATGAGACGAGTTGCAGCTGCAATCGTAAAGACAGCAGAATTTCAGAACTTTGTAGCCATGCTTGACTATAAAGCAGATATATTGCAAGGGTTTATTATGCGCGTGTGCACGCACGCACGCACGCACACACACACACACACACACACACACACACACACACACACACACACACACACACACACACGAGAGAGAGAGAGCAGGTACTGCAGCAGCCACAGCAGTGTTATGTAAACCATCTCAAGTGGCCCACTAATAGCTCAGCCCTTCCTCACACGTGCTTTCCTCTAAACCCCCCCCCACACACACACACAAACTCACACAGACACACACACACCCCTACCCCGCCGCTCATTATCACACAGTGAGTCAGGCATCTCCTAGGCAACACCGTCGTCATACACCGTTGGCGGCAACAGAACAGGGAGGGGGGAGATGCCAGGCCTCTGGACTCGTGATCACTGCACAGTGCAAAGGTCATTGATTCTCAGTGGGATAACACACACACACACACACACGCATTATGTCTCAACACTTCTCTAGATAGTGAGTTCTCAGTGTGTGTGTGTGTGTGTGTGTATATATGTGTGTGTGTGTATATATGTATCCATCCATCCATCCATCTTCTATACCGCTTAATCCCTTTCAGGGTCACGGGGAAACCTGGAGCATCGGGCACAAGGCGGGTTATACCCTGGACAGGGTGCCAGTCCAATGAAGGGCACAATCACATACGCATTCACACACCCATTCATACACTACGGACACTTTGGATATGCCAATCAGCCTACCATGCATGTCTTTGGACTGGGGGAGGAAACATGCAAACTCCGCACACCCACAGGGCCACGGTGGGAATCGAACCCCCGACCCTGAAGGTGTGAGGCAAACATGCTAACCACTAAGCCTAAGTGCGCCGTGTGTGTGTGTGTGTGTGTGTGTGTGTGTGTGTGTGTGTGTATACAGTATCTCACAAAAGTGAGTACACCCCTCACATTTTTGTAAATATTTGATTATATCTTTTCATGTGACAACAGTGAAGAAATGACACTTTACTACAATGTAAAGTAGTGAGTGTACAGCTTGTGTAAATTTGCTGCCCCCTCAAAATAACTCGACACACAGCTATTAAAGTCTAAACTGCTGGCAACAAAAGTGAGTACACCCCTAAGTGAAAATGTTGGGCCCAATTAGCCATTTTCCCTCACCGTTGTCATGTGACTTGTTAGTGTTACAAGGTCTCAGGTGTGAATGGGGAGCAGGTGTGTTAAATTTGGTGTCATCTCTCTCACACTCCCTCATACTGGTCACTGGAAGTTCAACATGGCACCTCATGGCAAAGAACTCTCTGAGGATCTGAAAAAAAGACTTTTTGCTCTACATAAAGATGGCCTAGGCTACCAGAAGATTGTCAAGACCCTGACACTGAGCTGCAACACGGTAGCCAAGACAATACAGCGGTTTAACAGGACAGGTTCCACTCAGAATAGGCCTCGCCATGGTCGACCAAAGAAGTTGAGTGCACGTGCTCAGCGTCAAATCCAGAGGTTGTCTTTGGGAAATAGACATATGAGTGCTGCCAGCATTGCTACAGAGGTTGAAGGAGTGGGGGGTCAGCCTGTCAGTGCTCAGACCATACACTGCAGATTGGTCTGCATGGCTGTCGTCCCAGAAGGAAGCCTCTTCTAAAGATGATGCACAAGAAAGCCTGCAAACAGTTTGCTGAAGACAAGCAGACTAAGGACATGGATTACTGGAACCATATCCTGTGGTCTGATGAGAGCAAGATAAACTTATTTGGTTCAGATGGTGTCAAGCGTGTGTGGCGGCAACCAGGTGAGGAGTACAAAGACAAGTGTGTCTTGCCTACACTCAAGCATGGTGGTGGGAGTGTCATGGTCTGGGGCTGCATGAGTGCTGCCGGCACTGGGGAGCTACAGTTCATTCAGGGAACCTTGAATGGCAACATGTACTGTGACATACTGAAGCATGATCAGTATGCAGTATTCCAGCATGATAACAACCCCAAACACACCTCCAAGATGACGACTGCCTTGCTAAAGAAGCTGAGGGTGAATGTGATGGACTGGCCAAGCATATCTCCAGACCTAAACCCTGTTGAGCATCTGTGGGGCATCCTCAAACGGAAGGTGGAGGAGCACAAGGTCTCTAACATCCACCAGCTCCGTGATGTCATCATGGAGGAGTGGAAGAGGACTCCAGTGGCAACCTGTGAAGCTCTGGTGAACTCCATGCCCAAGAGGGTTAAGGCAGTGCTGGAAAATAATGGTGGCCACACAAAATATTGACACATTGGGCCCAATTTAGACATTTTCATTTAGGGGTGTACTCACTTTTGCTGCCAGCAGTTTAGACATTAATGGCTGTGTGTTGAGTTATTTTGAGGGGACAGCAAATTTACACTGTTACGCAACTTGTACACTCACTACTTTACATTGTAGCAAAGTGTCATTTCTTCACATGAAAAGATATAATCAAATATTTTTGTAAATATTTGATTATATCTTTTCATGTGAAGAAATGACACTTTGGGGTGTCCTCACTTTTGTGAGATACTGTACATATGTATGTGTGTGTGTGTGTGTGTGTGTGTGTGTGTGTGTGTATATATATATATATATATATATATATATATATATATATATATATATATATATATATATATATATATGCACATACATATACACACACACAGCTGACTCTTAGAAGGGATGCAGTGACTGCCATAATCAGTTTGAATAACAGGTCAATCTTGTTACTATTTCTACTCCTGATTTAATGTTGCTGCATTGTAGGTCTTTTACTGTTGAAAAGCAGTGGCTTAATAGTGATCAGAGGAGCAGTAACACTGATAATGGTATCTGTCTGGTCAGCTGGACCTGTAACCTGTAAGCTTTTAATGGCGGGTTGAGATCAGATTTTTCTGTGCTCGCAGTTTACCATATTGTCCAGAACCGATAGTGTAAAAAAGACAGGAAAACAAACTATTTCCACTATTTCATGTTTAAGGTCAGCAGGGAAGGATGTAACAGTATTCTCAGCTATGCAGTCGGGAAGTGCTTGCTGGCAGAGACGATTGCAAAAACTGGTCTGGATGGGGGATTTTAAGTGCATTTACTCACTTTCTAAGTAGCATCACCGTTTCCGTCATGTGCAGGCTGTTGGATTTCTTCGTTGTAGACCTATTTAATCTTTTTAGGTCAGCATTTTTGTCCTTTTTCCTCGTTTTTGACCCGCTTCGGATAAAAAATTTTGGTGCCATGCCTAATAAATATATTGTTACTATACAGTCATGTGGAAAAAAAATAAGTATTTTGGAAAGTATGGAAATTGTTGCCTTTTTTGTATAAACAAACATTTGATCCAGTGCCTATTAATAAAGGATATACACTATCAAATGGCGCATATAATTTCACCTGTGCAAATTTCACTTGACGATAGTTGTCGAATGGTTGATGGATAGATTTTATTTCATATTAATGAGCTCAAAAATTCTCCATTTACCTTGACTGAATACAAGGGTGCCCTGTGAGTGCAATCAAGAGCATGAGCGAGGTGTGAGATGGAGCAAGGGGGTGGGACTTCTAGGCACTGTCAGTTAATATCAAAACCCCTATGCAAATCATTCCAGATTCATATGTTATTGGCTCATCTCCTGTTTTATTGGGGAGAAGAAAGAAGACTGCTCTTTTGCCGTATTTTTGAGTAACTCCTAACAGCTTACCTTGGTGTTAAATTATGGAGCTCCTGCGAAAAAAGTGTAAAGGCAATATAATTGTCACTGGATATTGTGGCAGTGTAAATCATGTAAAGAAGATTAAATTACAGTGCACGAGCCTATTTGAAACTCGCACTTGTGAGTAGTGTACCACAAAACTATGGGGCATCCTTAAGGGCCTGCAAGGTATAAGACACTGCCCCACCGACAAGACATTAGCCCCGCCCATTAGACTGCTCCTTACACAGAGGCATTGAAGAAGGTGTGGGGGATAAAAGCGATTAAAAAAAATGTCTACAGATTCAGCCTACACAAGATCATGTTCTTGCACAGGGCCTTTGAAGGAGACAGACTCTCTAGACTCTCCAGACTCTTATTTTAAATAAAGCTGACACACATTAAGGCAGTGTTAGCGATTTTGCCTGGCTCTGTTGGATTCCCTTTACAGGAGGCAGACTTCTTGCATGCAGAGTGTGACCTCATGCGACTCGCAAGTTAACGTGCTGGTAAAAACATTGTGATGTGACATTCAGCAGCTCTGCAGGAGTAGCTTACAGGTGCTTTTACATTTCACATATGTGAAATGCTTTTAGTCTGTTTGAATTGAACCCTGGTGCACTCATCTCCTTGATGTAGTGTGAATATAAAAAGTCCACACACCCCTGTAAAAAGGCCAGTTTTTTTGTGATGAAAAAAATTAAACCAAGATAAATCTTGTCAGTACTTTTCCCACTTTTGATGTGAAATTACAGCGTATTCAAATTATTAATAAAGATTGTACAAATTATATTTAAAAATGATCAGAAACATTTTAGGGAAAATAAAAAAAAAGTTGCCATAACAATTCACACTTTGGGTTGTATAAGTGTGCACACCCTTTTATAATTGGGGATGTGGCTGTGTTCATGTTTAAAAATTATTGTACAGCTGTCATCAGTGAAATTATTTTAATTAACCTCAAATAACCTCAAACCAACTGTTTCAGTAGGATTTTCCTGACATCAGCTTGGTTTTATCCAAGATAAACCTGTACAGGGTCTCACTGTAGAAATAAATCGATAAGGAGAGGGGTACAAAAATTCCAAAACATTAGATTTACCAAGGAACACTGTGAAGGCCATTATGAACAAGTTGAGAAAATGGAGCAACACAGTGACAGTGACAGCATGGCATCCATCCAAAATTTACAAAAGGACAAGACAAAAACTTACTAGGGAGGCTGCCAAGAGTCCAATGGCAACCTTAAAAGAGCTGTAGGAATATCTGACAAATACTGATTACTCTCTGCATGTGACAACAATCTCTTGTATTCTTCACATATCTGGGCTACGGGGTAGTGTGTCGAAGCATGTGAAGCATGGTGGTGGCAGCATCATGCTTTAGGGCTGCTCTTCTCCAGCAAGAACTTCGGGTTTTATCAAGGTGGAGGGAATCATGAATAGTTTAAAAATACCAGTCGATTTTAGTGCAAAACCTTCAGGTGTCTGCTAGTAAGCTGAAGATGAAAAGGGATTTTTCCTTTCAGCATGAGAGTGACCCAAATCATACATCTAAATCCACAAAGGAATGACTTACCCAAAAGAAAATCCATGTTTCTGAATGGCCTAACCAGAGCCCAGACCTAAATCCAACCATAAATCTGTGGGGTGACCTGAAGCAAGCTGTGCACAGGAGATGCACTCACAATTTGACGCATCTAGAATGGTTTTGGAAAGAAAGAATGCTAAATTATTGGCAAGTCGGGCTGTGACACACTGAGAGACTCTTACCCAAAAAGACTGAGTGGTATAATAAAATCAAAAGGTGCTTCAATAATGTACTATTTTTGGGATGTGCATATTTATGGAACTAGGTTATTGTTATGTTTTTCACCCCCCCCCACCAAAAAAAGGATTTATGTTTCACTTTATTTGTATACTTTGTGATCACACATTAAAACCTGTCATTTTAACAGGGGCGTGTAGACTTTTTATATCCATTGTATATTTGTAAGTTTTACCTCCAGGAGAACTCCACTGTGGTTCAGTTTCAGAGTAAACATGATTTGACTCCGACTGAACCCAACTGCGTGCTTTATTTGAGATTTGACCCACAAGGCACAAAAAAAACTTGGTGTGTTCTGGAAAAAATAAAGAAAAGAACTCCTGGATATTGTTCACAAAATTACTTTGGTTTGTGCCTTGCCCCTTTCACTTTTTTGTTTATTTAGTTATGTGCAGTGTGAAACCAAATCAAGCCAAATAGTAAATAAACCAAAAGTATCTATTTCACTCTAGCTATATCTTTATTTTTAATGGCTCATTAGACGTAATGGGCATCCAGAAGTAAAATTTTTTTTCTAAATTTATTAAAAGCAAATAGAACATCAGTTAGTAAGATGTCCCTCATATCCCAGTCCATTTGCTGCTAATCTCTTGGTCAGTTATGAATTGACTTGGTATGGGATCATGCTCCGTTGTTCAGTGAGCTGTATTGGCAGTCTGTTTCTCCTCATTTATTTTATTTTTTATTTATTTATTTTATTTTTTTACAGTTTAGAAGAAAGAAGCCCATTCTGTTGCAGTTTGCCTTTCTTGTTCCAATCTCCCTCAAGACCCAGTGTATCTTTAGGCAGCCGGATCTGTAAAATCGACCAATTCATTAGGGTCACTAGTCACGTTGTTGTTGTTGTTGTTGTTGTTAATAATAATAATAAAATAAACAAACTGATAAGTTTTATTAACATCGTATTGGATGCAGAGCCATTCAGTACATATGTTTGAGAGTATAGTATAGAGCGTAGTATATAGTGTGCTCACAATGCCCTACAGTGGGTTAGTATCAGGACAGTGTACCCTAGTTTGTATAGAATCTCCCTAAAACTTTGGCGCTTTTGAGGAATAGGAATTGGGGAGGGCACCATTTAGTGTAACATCCTGTTTAATGAACATGGTTTCCTTGGAAGCTCATTTCCATGTGTGCTAACAAATGCTTTGTTTAAAGACAAAGGCATGTGAGTGTGTGTGTGCATGTGTGATTGATTGCTTGCATAAGAGTGAGAGACACTCTGTTCCCACTTCTTTGCCTTTGCCTTTGCACCTTTGCATCCGCCTGGCTGTGAAAAGCACCTTACATAACTGCATTTGATGAGTGGCTGAGCCTTACTGTTACCTCCTCCTTATCTCTCATACTGCCGGCTCACACACACCAACACGTGCACAACACACAAGTAAACATTTAGTGAACCAAAGTCCACGTGTTTATAATACATAATTATCTTACAGGGAATGTTGAACATTTATAATTAGCTTCATGGTCATTTGTGGTAGGTTAATACGCTTAAAACGTGTAAACTGTAATGTACTGATCTTTGCGAGCAAGGTGCTTAACTGTATCTGTCTCTTTTAGATTAGCAGCAGTAGCGATTTCTACAAAATTTTCTGGTTAATTTTTAACCCTGTGTTTCTCTCTCTCTCTCTCTCTCTCTCTCTCTCTCTCTCTCTCTCTCTCTCAGGAGAAGAACCTGGACTGGTTCCCACGGATGCGGGCCATGTCTCTAGTGAGCAGTGAAGGGGAGAGTGAGCAGAATGAGATGCGCTTACTGCAGGAGAAGCTCGATACGACTGTCACACTCGTAGCACAGCTTTCTTCTCAGCTTGCAGAGCTCAAAGAACAGGTAATGCACTCTTTCCAGCCCTCTATGTGCTATGACACACCAAATGAGGACCGCATACAAGTCTCCTTCTGTCTTTTCTGAAAGGTTGCAGTCCAACTTCACTTCATGGATATATGTTCTGTACATATGGAAAAATATGGAAATATAGCTAAATGTAGACATAATCTACCACATCCACACCAGTAGGTGGCAGTAGTCTGTATTTCTAATAGCAAAACCTTTTTTGTGTCCCGAGCCTCAACACTGCTATAGTAAATAGAATGTAAAAATAGCATGCTATGTACCAGTATCTATAATGGGGCAGGATTTTGACATACGTTTCCACCCAGTTATGCTGAGAAAGGTCAGCTTGTGTCAACAGACTGCCAAACGATGTACTATAGTTCGCTTGGCGTGTCTGTGCCTTTAAACGTGCTTAAACACCCATAGATCCATAAGTCTCAGTTGTTCAGTGACCTCACTCATCTTGCTTGTTATTCTTAAATTAGCGAATAGCACACTTGCCCTGTTACACTATGCTAGCTTGAGCAGTTAACCTGGGCAAAGCAATTAAGACTGCCATTATATGACTTGAGACAGCAGGTTCACTCGAATCTCCAACAGTGTGTAACTGACTGTGTTGCGCTTGCCGACTGATCACCATTGTTTCCAGTGACTAATCACTGATTCCCGGTTTGTCCCACCCTCGCACTGTTTTAAACTCTCTTCTTGGATATAGTAATAAAAAGCGAGTGACTGTCTCCTTCACAACTACTCGCCTTTCTCAACTACTCACGGTCACTGATTCTTTTTAATCTGTGTTCTTGATAGAAACTGTAGTATTTTGTAAATGTGTAAAAGAAATTATCTCTCATTTTCTATTCTGATAAAACTATTCTATTCCATTTTTTATATTCTAAGTGAAGCTCTTCATGCACCTTAATTCGTCATTTGATATGCTAGTGATCAAGATGAATACATTAATATACAAATGTATATCACCTAGCAACTTCTAGCGACTTTTTGAGCATGCTTTACCTCCTTTCCTCTGAAAAGAAATGAGAATGCCAAGGTTTTCACTTCAGTGGCTGGAAGTTCAGTGCCACTCTAGTAGCCCGTTCTCACTGATGTTGTGCTGGAGCTGGAATTTGAGGGAACCAGAAAACCTGGTTTAAAATCCAAACCATTACATAATCAGGTGTAGGAGTTTAATAAGGCTGAGTGTAAAAATAACTACTGTAGAGGGTTTATCAGTTTTATCTCTTTGAGAACATACAGTATTTTACCAATCCAAACGATGCTAGGGCTGACTGTGGCTAGAAACCAAGTGAGCATAATTGATAGAGTGGGAGAGATGGTATACACTGTCTCCCCTGTCAATCACAACAGCAGCAGCCAATCTGTGAGCTCATGTATGTGAAAGAGGGCAGATAGCACTTTTCTTTCAGTGTGTTGCGCTGCTCTGTGACACAGCATGAGCAGCAGTTTGAAAAGATGTAACTAACTGGCCTCACGGATGTCAGATGAAACACGTGTCAGCCTCCGTCATCCCCAGTTGGTAGATGTCATGTGATCGAAGAGAGCTGACTGGTGAGTGGGAATTGGTGGGTGACTGAATTTGGGGAAAAATATGGACTCTGATGAGCGAGTTTGTTCAGACTGTCCATGCTTTTTTTTTTTTATGGATGTCATGATAAATAGTAATAGTCTTGTCCAAAAAACAAAACAAAAAAATAGGAACCTGCTCTTGGAAAAGTGCGGAAAGGTTCTTTATGATGCCGTGACTGCTGATCCTGCACCGGGATCTCGATTGTGTAGATTGGCTTTAGGTATCCTAGTTTTGCACAGCTGTTCCCCATCACCTGTCTTTCTGTGGCTCATCACCTTCCCTGAGTTTTCACAAACAGCACTGGCCCTGTTTACATGCCAGTCATCAGGATAGGGGTGGGGCTAAAACATCAGGATAATATAATTAATCCTTACTGGAATTTCAGTGAGCAGTGTATCACCTTTATGTTGTGTACCCCCGCAGCTCCTCTGATTCCTGGTGGTCATGTGCCAAAGGCTCTCTGTAATTCTCCTGGCCACTCTAGATGTTAAGTAACTTATTAAAGCAATTTCTCTCTTGGCATCAGGCCTAATTAAACAAACCCTTCTCACCTCTGAGCTTAACTAATCTGAACAGCCAGGACAGTGGCTTTGCTCAGCTGGGTGTGAACATACACATTTCCATTTCAGGGAAAGCAAAACAAGACCTTCTGAAAGACAGAAACATTACTGTCTGTGATAATAAGCATAGCTTAACCCTCATGTTGTTTACAGTTTATCTCTTGTGGTTGTATGCTGTTTGGCTTTTTTTAAGCTCGGATATGAGGTGTTAGTAGCAAAAGAGTGTACATTCTACTGCAATATTTATACACATTGCCATGTAAACTTTGTTCAAAATATATTATGCACTCATGGACTACTTTTATGTGGAAAACCTTTACACCTAGACATTCATGCAATTAACTGATCAGCCTATCATGTGGCAGCAGGGCTATGCATAATATCATGCAGATACAGGCCAGCAGATTCGGGTAATGTTCACATCAACTATCAAAATGGGGGGAAAATGTGATCTCAGTGATTTTGACTGTGGCATGATTGATTGTGCCAGACTGGCTGGTTTGAGGATTTCTATAAGCTGCTGATCTCATGAGATTTTCACACACACCAGTCTCTAAGAGTTTACTCAGAATGGTGTAATAATGAGAAAACATCCAGTGAGAAGCAGTTCTGTAGACAGAAATGCCTTGTTGATGAGAGGTCAATGGAGAATGGGCAGACTGGTTCGAGCTGGCCGAAAGGATGCAGAATCTCCGATAACCACTCTGATAACAATTGTGGCGAGCAGAAAAGCATCTCAGAATGCACAACACATCGAACCTTGAGGCGGATGGTCTACAACAGCAGAAAACCATGTCAGGTTCCACTTCTGTCAGCCAAGAAGCTGCGGCTGCAGTGGAAACACGCTCACCAAAACTGTACAGTTGAAGACTGAATTAAGCCTGGTCTGATGAATCTCGATTTCTGCTGAGGCACACAGATGTTAGGGTCAGAATTTGGCACCAACAGCATGAATCCATGGATCCAACCAGCCTTGTGTCAACAGTCCAGGCTGGTGGAGGTGGTGTCATGGTGTGGGGAATGTTTTCTTGGCACACTGTTTGGTTGATACCAATCAATCTTCACTTGAATGCCACAGCCTTTTTGAGTATTGTTACTGACCATGTGCATCCATTCATGGCTACAATATACTCATCTTCTAAAGGCTACTTCCAGCAAGATAATGCACCATGTCACAAAGCAAAATCTCAAACTGGTTTCACAAACATGACAATTAGTTCAGTGTTCTTCAGTGCTCTTCCCATTCACCGGATCTGAATCCAGTAGAACACCTTTTCGATGTGGTAGAACAGGAGATTCACAACATGAAAGTGCACCTGAAAAATCTGCAGGAATTGCGTGATATAATCATATCAATATGGACCAGAATCTCAAAGGAATGTCAAAGTGATGGAGAATTTTTTTTTTAAATATATAATTAGGAATGGTTTATCAGCATTAGTGTTTTTTTGTTGTTGTTTTTGTTTTTTTCAAGATTTGGATCAACAGGGTTCTTTCGTGGTCACTCTTCAAGGGTTTTAACTAGTTTTATTTAATAAATTTAGCCATCGACCTGGCTGTGGACCCTCCAGCTTGTCTTTTCCAATAGATTTTTTTTTTTGTAGTTAAAAGCTTAAAGCTCAGTAATGTGTGCATTGTAACTTTCCTCTTCTAATATAAACACTAAAATGTCTTCCATATATTCACTTCCATCTTCAGGAGTCAGGATTCAAAGACCTGAGGGTTTGAAAGAAATTTGTGTCCTGTATTCTGTATTTCTTCTGTACTGTTGCACTAAGTTTACCTCTGAAAGTTGAGCTGATTGATGTATTGGCCTCTTTCTTTCTTTCTGTGTGTGTGTAGATGACAGAGCAGAGGAAAAACAAGCAGAGGATGGGCTTCCTGGGTCCAACACAAGTCAACCATCATATGCCCCCTGCACACTGAGAACACTGAGACACACAACTCCCGTCCTCTCATCTCAGACTGGTCTTCGGACTTCGAGCTTCTAGAGATTTGCCTGGGGACTGACTCGCTCAAACCTCTTACACAGCAAATCAGTGACGTTTCCAGAGTCTCCTGTCTAGGGCAGATCCCTAATGGAAATGCTGCCTATGGACTTTTAACTATAAAGTATTACACGTGTTTTAAATGTCATTCCATTTTATTGTTCTTACTTTTGGCAGTAACTGGAGAGCAGTGTAAGTCAAGGTGAACTTCAGGATGTACCTCAATCACTGGGGTTACTGCTGCTTTGGAAGTGCCTTTCTTATAGAAGAAATGCTGACTAAAGTGTCCTTTTATCCTTTAGAAAATGTAGAACTAGAAGCAAAACGTTCATCTCATTATCTCAGTTCAAGTCACCGTCTGGTTTAATTAGGAGAAACTTGTTGAAAATCGTTGGTCACCTTTGTACATTTCTGTTCATTTTTATTGAAAATGTACGTAGTGCCTGCTCAGCAAATCACTGCACCAGGGGTACCTTTTTAAAATGTTGTATGTGATTAGTGACTGGGTGAATGTATGTGTGAACCATGTCTGAATGCTGGATTGGTACAGTTTGCTGTTTGCAGACATGGTCAAAAGTTCCTGCTGCGGAACTTGTCAAATATTAGTTTAAAGCATTCCCTATTTTAACACTTGAATGTGCTTCAAACGAGACAATTTAACTCACTTTTAGGTCACCTTATCATGTTGTTTTGTGTGTGGATTTGCACAAGTGACTCACACCAGGATTGAAAGGATGCAGTTGAGAAGAAATGCCTTTTATGTTCAAGTGAATGCAAATGATCATAATACTGTAATAAAAATGTATGTATATATGATTGTCCTGAACTATCATTTAACTCCTTTCCTTGGTGTAGTCTAGCTATGAACACACACACACACACACACACACACACACACACACACACACACACACACACACACAGAGCAGTGAAGTCACCTAGAACTTCACCACGTGACATTTTCCCCCCTTCTGAGTATTTATAGTCCAGAGTTCTGCCTGTTTTGAACCAGTGGTAAATAATTACCATCCATGACTGTAGGACTGCAGTTAACCACTCTGTATTTTGGGATTATGAACTGTATCCCTGTGAAATTTCACTTCCATGTTACGAGTTAAAATCAGATAACTGGAATCAACTTTTTGGTGGTCCAAAAAAGATTTTAAAAATTAGTGCCGCTTTAATCACACCACTTTGCATAAATGTGTTCAAATCCCACGTCACTGGGGGTTTAATATACAGTACGTGTTATATGTGTGGGTAGAGATCTGGCCCTGTTCCAGAAATGGCAGATTGGTAGCCTACGTGAGAAGCGGGGCTGCCAAATTTAGCCTCTGACTGAGCTAGTAGCACAAACAGCAATCAATAAGCAGGGAAATTTCTAGAAAGCTCCGTCTTTCCAGACAGCAGGACAAGCTAGTGCTGCTCTTAACAAAATGAAGTTAAGTTAGGTTCAGTCAAATCACATTTTCTACAGGTTTCATTGGGTTTCATGAAATATGTGCTTGTAAAATACAAGTGGATGACAAATGAAAGGGAAAACAATATGGCTTTGTTATGCTGTGGCATTTTCCCTGGTATGGTTTGGCTCCACTTGTTCTCTTAGATGGAAAGCTCACTGCAAATCAGTACAAAGTTATTCTAACTGATCAGCTTTATCCAATGATGAAACATTTCTATCCTATTGGGAGGGGTCTTTTTCAGGAAGACTCCGCTCCATCCACAGGGCTCGCGGGCTTGCCGAATGGTTTGAAGAGGAAAAATCATATACTATGTCCATCACACTCCTCAGATCTCAACCCATTTGGACTCCTATGGGAGATTTTGGATAGCGCTCTCTACCACCATCATGAAAAGACCTGTGGGAATATTTTATGGAAGAATTGTCCCAGAGTCTTTGCCAAGTCTTTTCTGGCACCTCATGGTGGCAAAACACTTCAATAAACACACTTTATGTTGGTTTTTCCTTTACTTTATCATCGGTCTGTAATTAGTACAGATTGCCTCGTAGGTTTCCAAAAGGTACTGAATGATTGTGGTAATACGTGGATATAATGCCAAAACAGTATTTACACAATGTCGATATTTGACCAAGTGTTGCTGTTACGGTGGTGCTTGAAAGTTTACAAACCCATTAGAATTTTCTATATTTATGCATAAATATGACCTTTCTTAAAAGTAGCTAAAGAGAACCCAATTAAACAAATGGGACAAAAATATTAAACTTGCTCATTTATTTTTTGATGAAAATGATTCAATATTACGTATCTGTGAGTGGCAAAAGTAAGTGAACCTTTGCTTTCAGTATCTGGTGTGATCCTCTTGTGCAGCAACAACTGCAACTAAACATTTCCGGTAACTGTTGATCAGTCCTGCACATCGGCTTGGAGGAGATTTAGCCCATTCCTCAGTACAGAACAGCTTCAACTCTGGGATGTTGGTGGGTTTCCTCACATGAACTGCTTACTTCAGGTCCTTCCACAACATTTCTATTGGATTAAGTTCAGGACTTTGACTTGGCCATTCCAAAACATTACCTTTATTCTTCTTTAACCATTATTTGGTAAATGGCTTATGAGTTTAGGGTCATTGTCTTGCTGGATTACCCACTTTCTCTTGAGATTCGGTTCACAGACATTTTGCTTTAGAATTCACTGGTATAATTCAAAATTCATTGTTACATCAACAATGGCAAGTTGTCCTGGCCCAGATGCAGCAAAACAGGCCCAAACCATGATACCACCACCACCATGTTTTACAGATGGGATAAGGTCCTTATGCTGGAATGCAGTGTTTTTTTCTCCAAATGTAATGCTTTACATTTAAACCAAAAATTATATTTTCGTCTCATCCATCCACAAAACATTTTTCTAATAGCATTCTGGCTTGTCCACATGATCTTTAGCAAACTGCAGAGGGGCAGCCCTGTTCTTTTTGGAGAGCAGTAGTTTTCTCCTTGCAACCCTGCCATGCACACCATTGTTGTTCAGTGTCCTCCTGATGGTGGACAGTAACATTAGCCAATGTGAGAGAGGCCTTTAGTTGCTTAGATGTTACCCTGTGTTCCTTTGTGACCTCACAGACTATTACAAGTCTTGCTCTTGGAGTGATCTTTGTTGGGCGACCACTCCTGGGGAGGGTAACAATGGTATTGAATTTCCTCCATTTTTACACAATCTGTCTGATTGTGGATTGGTGGAGTCCAAACTCTTTAAAGATGGGTTTGTAACCGTTTCAGCCTGATGAGCATCAACAACTCTTTTTCTGAAGTCCTCAGAAATCTCCATTTTCATGCCATGATACACTTCCACAAACATTGTGAAGTTCAGACTTTGATATATCCCTGTTCTTTTAGTGAAATAGGGCACTCATTCACACCTGATTGACATAATATTGATTGAAAACACCAGACTCTAATTCCACCTTCAAATTAACTGCTAATCCTAGGGGTCCACATACTTTTGCCTCTCATAGACATGTAATATTTCATCATTTATATTAACAAAATAAATGACCAAGTATAATATTGCCTTATTTGTTTAAAATCTTGTGTGAAAATCTGATGATGTTTATGCAGAAATATAGAAAATTCTAAAGGGATCACAAAAATTTCAAGCACCACTTATATGAAATATAAAACCTAAATCCTATGAAACGTATCAAGACATTAGGTTCTATCTGATTATTTTATGGTTATTGAGTTTTAAATATTTGATTCTATGTTATTCAGACACATAAATACTGTAGACATACTTTCAAACAATCTGTGTTGTGTAGAATTTCCCACATACTGTATATTCAGGGTCCTATAAATACCATATACCTAATATGCATTTATATTGCCAAATTTATTAGTGTGTACTATTGTGAGATTTCACTATCATATCAGCAAGTGTTGAAGTATTGAATACACTTGAAAAGGTAATCTGTGTAAGTGATCCCTAGTATGGCCAGAATTCTAGCTATTGAGCTAATAGGTTTAAAAAACATATGCGTTAATATGTTCAAACATTTCATTAAAAAAAACACCGACATCTTTCAAAACATTATGAAATGTGCCACAGTGATAAACAGACAATACAAACAGGCGTTAATCTAAAATCCGCCTTCCTGCATGTGATGAGTGCATGTGACGTGAGGTGTCACACGAGAAGGACACGCAGCAGATGAGGGAGTCACATGAGCGGTGGTGTAGGAACAACCCTGAGGCTCTCTTCCCTAAAAACATTACAAAGGGAAAAAACATGAGCCACTGTTTTTTTGTTTTTCATTTGACTCAGTGTTGCACAGAAGAATGGCCTGCTGAGTGTTCCATACTGGACAATCCAGTATAGCTGTATCAGGCTGTTTCATTCCAGGTTTAACAGCTTTTTTAAAAAAATATTATAGCTGAGTATGTACAATTGTCACAGCATGTATTGGCTTTATGACTCTGATGCTGTACATTGAGTGCAATCGTGCAAATGAAGGAACTATTATGTCTCAATCATTATATTGCCTTGATATATTATACCTTAGGGCATAACTGAGACCTATACATATTGCCCTATTTTTGTTCTATGAACACTTGGCGAAATAAAGATTGCTATTATTAATGAATAATGAGTCACAGACATGAATTAGGAGCTTGTTTTTCCCCCCACCTCAGGCATGTAGCAGACATTCTAAGTACTCCTCTCTCAACCTGTGTTCAAAGTGTCAAACCTCAAAAATCATACACTCTGATCACCTGAGACACTCTGTGGTACACACCCTGTATAACTGCTGTACTGGTACGAATCATTGAATTTACAGTACTCTTCAGACGTTTGTTACATCATAGGTTGTTTAAACTTTTCATTTCTGTATTTGTTTTATAAGCAACAAAAGCATTGGTGTAAAACCAGTTATAATGATCAGACAGTGACCTGCTGTGTGTCCAAGTACCCCCTCTGACCCCCCCTCTGTCCACCCCCCACACCTCCACCTCGACCGCACTGCTGTTTATCCACTATGTCAGCAAAGACTTCAGACTACAAGCCTGTCCTTTTACTGGACATGATTTACAACTGCCTGTCTGTGTGCAGGATTATTTCTGTTTGTGATCTTATACTTAATTATTGCCAATTAGCAAGTCTAAGCAATGATTTGTAACTAAAACATACTAAGGACAGTTTTGATTGTTACACAGTGGAAGATGGAATGGAAATGTTTGTGAGCATACAAAAATACAAAAAAAAAAAGTATGCAAGAATCAATAAAACAATGTTATATTTATCAGATTGTAACATATAAAACAATATAAAGGGCAGCTGCATTGTGATTATACACTGCAATATCAGGACATAATCAACCAAGATACAGTATTAATATTGCAATATTTAACCTACTTTAAGTCAGGGGCTCTCGAAATAGTTGCAATCTGTCTCATTTGTTGTGTTAAAATGATTCAAGATGCTGTAATATACTGTATAAACAGCACGTAAGCCACATGTTTTATTAAAACTGAGGTTAGATTCAAGCTGACCATTAACTTTGGATTAGTTTTGGAATATGAAATGGACAACTTCCTAAAAATTTAAATAATAATAATAATAATTTAAAAAAAACATACATTAGTGTGTTTTGAGTAACCATTTAATTCAGGTGACATTTTACTTAGGCTAATAAATCAATAATAACTATAAAAAGAGTAACTAACTATAACAATTTGACAGTGATCTCTACCATGATCACACATTGACATAAAACGGAGGATCCTCTGGCAATACATCACTGACCTCTTTTTGAGCACCACTGCCTTAAGGAAACAAGCAGATTAAAAATGACGTATTCAGACATAAAACACTTATCAGTGCTTTTTCGTTGAGAAGGTAACAGTGGGGATTTGTCATATAACTGCTATCTATTAAGGCCATCAGTTTGATATGCAAATCCTATGCAAACAGAGTGAATATGTAGCTCTCCCAGAATGACAGCTGTCCTGTTGGATCACATATACAGCCTGTTAGATAAGAATATCCTTCTTGACACTGGTGAAAGCAAGTATACATTTATATTAGTGGAAATGTCCAGATGCCAATACAGAAAAATACAGGAGCCCTAAAAAGGACTGTAATTTGCCACCACAGTAGAGTATGCTACTGCCACGCCATGCATCTTCAGCTGTACACTTACACAAATAGACATGCTGTGGGAAATTCTGGACATTCCCTCAACACATAACACACTCAACTACTCCATATGTTTTGCTCCCAGGAGAACTTTTTGTCCCTTCTCCCAGTGCTAAGCCTCTGTCACTGCCCGTCTCTTAAACTTTCTGCCATTGCTGAGTAGAGGGTGAACTCTTCTGCAAGCCCACGAAGAACACCTGATAGCGGTGCTTCCACATGATGAAAGCTCCTAGCAAGCAGATGATGGCCTGAGCTAGGTTCAACACCATCTGCAGAAGGTAGTACAGCATGAGAGTGCTTGTGACGGCAGTGCAGTCTGTCACCTCGGCGTAGGTGAAGGTGCGTGCAATGGGGTCCTCTGGCTCCAGTGTGCAGATACAATCCTGGCCTATCTCCCTGCATATGAAGCCATTGGTTAAAGAGTAGTGGTGGCCCTGGAAGGCGATGACTATAATGGAGATGACTAGGCCCACTGAACACAGGAGGAAATACACGAGCTGGAAGTACATAAAGACAAGAGCAAACTTGGTTAGTGAAATGTCTTGACTTGGTCTTGGCATGAATTTTCTTGTATACTATTTGGCCAGAAGTATGTGGATGCTTGACTACAACCTCCATATTTCGGCCTTCCCCAGGCTCTGGCCACAAAGTTGGAGGCACAGAATTGTCTGTAATGTCTTTGTATGCTGTAGCATTAAGATTTCCCTTCACTGGAACTAAAGGGCCCAAACAAGTTCCAGCATGACAATGCCCCTGTGCACAAAGGGAGCTCCATAAAGACATAGTTTTCCTAGGTTGTTATAAAAAAAGCCCTGACCTCAACCCAAAACACCTTTGTGATGAACTGGAATGCCGACTTCAAACCAGGACTCCTCGCCCAACATCGTGCTCAACTTCACTAATGCTCTTGTGGCTGAATGAGCACCAAGCAACATTCCAAAACCGAGTGGAAAGTCTTCCCAGAAGAGTGTAGGCTGTTATAGCAGAAAGTGGTGGTGGTAACTCCATATTAACACCATGCCTTTGGAGTAGGATGTTCAACAAGCACGTATGTGTGTCATGGTCGTGTGTCCATATACTTTTGGTCATATAGTGTAGTAGTAAATAAAGTATAATATATAAAGAGAAACCCATTACAACCTGATAACACAGAGGGTTTATTCAACAAAGTTTCACATCTAAAACTTGAAATGAACAACTATGACCTTATATCATTATAAACAAAATGATACAAACTACAAGGAGATACTAAACTATAAATCCGTGTGTGTGCAAAACATATCACAGCCCTAGACGAAGTATGTTCTCTACTTGACCTTTGTCTGAACACCACCTACATTAAGTACAAGTATATTTTCTATAGATAGACACATGGTTGCACCTTGGCTTCATTATCTCCTGCTTGTAAATTCAAGGAGAGCTCTTTTTCACTTATTTTACTCTCACCTTTATGATGAATTGTGTGTAGGTCCTCTCATCAGGCAAATAGGTGATGAAATAGAGCACAAAGCCCAGGAGAGATACAACGCACAACTGCAACACAATGCACAAATCATTGGTTTATTACAAACTTTTAGTCGGCTACATTAATTTCAACAAATTACTTGCAGCAGTTAACACAGTTCTAATGTTTTGTTCTGTATGTAAAAGCATAACAAGCATGTGTGCCTAAAACCCAGAGGTTGAAAAATGTTGTCATTGTGTCCCAAGTTATAAACACATGCCAGCCTTATTGATTGGACTAATCTTATTTGCCGGTCTATTCATTTCTAGGTTTCTGCCAGGCGTTCTATGATAGTTGTAATTAGTATTGTGCAACTCAGCACTCGTATAGTATAATCACTGATTTGCTAAATTGAATATGTTTTCCCCTTTGTAAGATAACACACTCTTTCTCAGTCTTACTGGAGTCTTGTGACCAATGTGTGGTGTCCAATTTTATTGTTTTTCCCAGGTTCTTAAGCAGCGAAATCTTGATGACCTCAGTGTTTTCCTCTAGCAGCAGTGGTCTTGTGAGTGGTGAACTGGGACTATCCAGAGACACTCTGATGTAGTGTGTGTGTGTGTGTGTGTGTGTGTGTGTGTGTGTGTGTGTGTGTGTGTGTGTGTGTGTGTGTGTGTGTGTGTGTGTGTGTGTGTGTGTGTGTGTGTGTGTGTGTGTGTGTGTGTGTCTCCTAGCACCTGGCATTCTAAATCTCACATGATAAGACAGTAAAAGTATAGCTGATGTTCTGGAGAGATGTTGATGGATAACAGGAAATAACTATAAAACAACTCTCCATTCAGGCTCACAAAACCAATTAAAATGTCACCAAAAAGTGTGTGATTATCAGTGCTATGCCAGCAAAAAACGCAAAAGCAAAAGGAATGATCACACAGAGTGCCTTCCAGAATTAGTCTCACCCTTAATGATCTAAAAATAAAAAATGAGAAAAAATCAATATCTAAAAAGAATAACATGCAATAAGCTGTATTACGGGTTTTAGCGCACTGATTTCATTATTGGTACGCTTACAATTATAACATCTAAACAGGTTTGAGACACATGTAGAGGGATTTTTGGCTCACTCCTCCATGCAGAACATTTTAAGCTCCTTTGTATTCTTAGGTGTTTGTATGTGGGCTTCCTTCTTTAATTCAGACCACATGTTTCAAATCAGTAGGGTTCAAATCTGGAGACTAAGGAGGTCATTGCAAAATTGATTTGGTGTTTCTTTAAACATTTTTGTGTTTTGGAAGGATGTTGAATGCTCTGTCTATGGACAAGTCTGAACCTTTTAGCAGAGGAAACAAGGTTTTAGCCTGGAATATCCTGGTACTTTGTAGAAACCATGATGCCATTCATCTTCACAAGAGCCCCTGAACTACTAGCTACAAAATAGCCACAAAACATCAATAATCCACCTCCAGGAGTATCAGGCACTTTTCCTTGCACGCTTTTGTCACCAAACATAATGATGTTGTCCATGACCAAAAGGTTTTGATTCTAGTCTCATCTAACCACAGTACACCATACAAATTGTAGTTCTAATTAAGCTTGGTGCTTAGGTGATGCTTTTTAGGAGATGCTCTTAGGAAGAGATCTTTTCTTGCAAACATCATTATGTGTTCAGTGGCATTTAACAGTTCATTTTGATAATGGACAATTACAGCAATCGACTAAACGGTGCAATTCTTGAACTGTGATCTTTGCTTGCTTTTTTCTTTCCTTCACCCTCCTCCTCATTTGTGGGAGACAGTATACTCATGGGTACAAATCCTTGCAAATGTCCACCTGTTTCACACAGGTGAAACATTTTTAGCTGCTTACGTATCTATTTTTTAAAAAAATATCCATTACCTGATTTGTCCAGGTCAACAACCCATAGTATGGTTTTTCCCAAAGTAATGCATAGCAATTTTTTTTTATCCATGTGTGCAACATCATATTTATACCACAGGGAAACAGGACATGTTTAAATGCAACAACAGAGTTCTTGAGTTCTTGGGAACTGACAGCAAATAAACAGTTACATAGGTTTTTCTAAGAATGGCAGTATGTTTGCTTTTATTTACAACATTCTTTATGGGTGTCAATACGTTTGGCACATATTTTTGATATTTTGATTACCTTTAAAAATAATTATAAATTGTAATTGATTACTTCTCTATAATGCCAAACTATTTGCACCACATGTTACCTTATATGCCACATTAAAACCTTTTTCGTGTGGTCTGAAGAACATGCACAGAAACTGCACAGAGACAGTAACCCGAGCTCAGGACTGAATCGGGACCATGGAGCTATGAGGCAGCAACACTACTCACTGTGCTACCGTGTACTGTGTTCTTGATATTCTAGATTTTTTTCCTCAGCAACAGCAAAAGTCGTTTAGTTGACTGGTTACACAAACACGACAGAGTGGATTTCTGTAAACTGATCGTCTATAGTCCAGGATGAAATAAATATTCAAATGAAAATTGGAGAAGGAAAACTTTTGATCTAGCCCTGAAAATCCAAAATCCTGAACAACCAGACAAAACAAGATATCCCATATCATTTATTTTGGGCACAGGAACTAATTTCAATAGCCTCTCAGCAAAGCTGTATGTCTGTGTGTTATGAATTAGTAATATTTAAACAATTCTGCTCAAGTTACTGTACAGAAATGCTTAGACATGTAACACATGCAAACTGAGACTGTTTAATGTAAAATTAGGCTTCGATACAGCTGCAGTAATGGCGGCGTGTTTACTGGCAGAGTGGAATGCTGGCCTCATGCAAGGCCCTGACAGTGAGAAAGCATGCTGGGAGCTGAGGAAGAGGATGGTTAGATGCTTACAATGATTCCAGCCCAATGGGGTGTCTCCCTGGCCAGCAGAGAGGGGCTGATGGTGGTCATGAGGAAGGCCATGACTGTGATGGTGATGCCCAGTAGCAGCTGTAGCAGGGCGATGAGCAGTGGGAAGCGGCAGCCACAGCATTTGTGGCTTCCCTCGGCGTCTGGGCCTCCTCGATCAGGCTTGGCCTTCTTCTGCCCTCCACTAGACCCCACTGGACTCTTGTCTGACCCCATGCTTCCTCCTTACTCAAGCACAATGGCTTAGTCTTTCTTCAAACCTAGAATTTTCTGTTTCTTTACCTCTTTCTTCTCTTCACCCCTTTTCCTCTTTTTGTCTCCAGTTTTCCTTCTTCTCTCTTTTCCCTGACTGGCCCTCCGTACTGTTTACCACCCCTCTGCCCTGCCCTACTCCTCCCCTCCCTGCCGGGGGCTCCTCTCCGAGCCAGCCTGCTCGGCTGCAGCTATTTGGAATCAAAGAGGGCTCTGAACTAATATGGAAAACATTTTGAACTGCCTGAGAGCCACATATAGAGCAGCAAGCAATGGAGGAGAGGAAAAGGAGGGAGGGAGTGAGAGGAGAGAAGACCGAAAGGGGGGACTCCAACACACGACTACAATAACAACAGCAGCGAACTGCTAGTCTTCCAGCAAACAGAGCAGGGAAATGGGACCTTAGAGAAAATGAGGAAGAGGTGTTCTGAGTTAATATTTAGCATTACCATTCCACATCACAGTCAATTGTGGGCGAATTCGGACTCCTGCCAAGTGTACACAGTTCACAACACCCAAACTGTCACATGATACCAACGGAGAAGTAATGTGACCTACAGACATGTGAGGGCAGATACAACAAATTCTTTATTAATCCTTCATGTTTATTATCATAATGTGTTGATAGACTATATCTATGAGTGGGGTTTAATATATTGTATATGTGTTATGTACATTCAATGCATAATAATGTATATATTAATACACAGTATATCAATGTACATATAAACAGAAGTACATGAATCATATATATGTCGTTATTAATAAATATGCATATTATATATTACACAAATTCTATGTTTACATCAATTTATATATATATATATATATATATATATATATATATATATATATATATATATATATATATATATTACATATTGTTATATTAAAAAAAGAAATAATACACCACTTTTTATATCTTTACTGGATATTTGATTGAATTTATGGATTCAATTTACGTACATCTTTTACTTAAAACTGCTTGTTTTTGAATGCTATTTGCAGAGCTTAATGTTTTTGTATTATTGTAACAAAAGGACAGGGAGCTGATCACACAAGACAGCTAATCGCACATCATCCCTAGGTAAAATTATACTTGTGTTTTGTAATATTTATTACATAAACAAATACATATTTGCTGAAATATTGATGCCAAAATAGCCAGGTTATGTGGGCTCAAACTGTTTTTGGATAACAATATTTACATTTAAGCTGTTATCCAAAACTACATACACCTGAGACAATGCAAACGTGAAACAATTTAGAGTTAAAGGTATTGCTCAACGGCGGTAAAAATGGCTCTCTGGAAGTCCTGGGATTTTAACTTACAACCATATTATCACTAGATCAGAACAAAAACAAGAGAAGTTTTTTAATGGTTTCTTCCATTACCCACAATGCTGTTTGACTACTTGCTCAGACAGATAAGGTGCCAAAGCTTCAGCGTTCATGCTATTACCAACATCAACACCATCATGCTTATCATTTCATTGATGGCCGAATAGCCAATCCGAGACCATGCCATTACTCAGCGCAACTGTGTCATATAGATACACTGCATGCTGGGAGTTTGAATTGAGCGTTTGCTGTCTCCTCTACTTCTATGTTGGATGTCTCATGAATACGATGCTATGTGAAAGAGCAAGCATGAAAAAAGAAGCTCTTGCTCTGAGTGTTGTCACCTATGTTTGAGATCCTTGAGATTGTTTTCCATTGTAACTGTGCTAGCAATGTCCTTCTGTGATGTCAGCACAACACACAACCATTAACTTCTCACAAGAAAAATGACAATACTGCACCAACCAACTAATAAACACCAGAAGTACTAAGGAAATCATAAATATTTCAGTGAAAACATATTTAATATGTGTCAGGGTGGAGTTTTTTTTTTTAACCTTCTGACCACTAAGCATGGTGTGTGACAAAAACAAATATTTGTGTCACGAGAGATGCTTCTAAAATGGTAGAAAATCATGTTTTCGAGTATGCCTATAGGTTCACACGGGGGCAAACGAGGTCGCACCTGCACGAAACAGCCTCCATTAGTGTGAGTGCACTACAGGAGCCATAGCGCACGTGTTAAAGCACGCAGCGTGAGATCCCTGAGCGCGCGCCTCACCGGTTTTCTGATCGCAGTCTGTTCACGTGACCTGAAGATAGGGTTTTTGTGTGTGTGTGTGTGTGTGTGTGTTTTTGGAGATCGATCACGAAAGGTGGAAATTGGCTTTAGGACCATGTAAGTTTAGTGTTGAAGTTTAAAACCCCTCCTTTATCTGAGCTCTGTGTTTATGAATAGCCTTCACAGTGTCGTCATCTGTGTGTCAGGCAGCTGTCTCTGATTGGTTGCACGGGGCTGGAGACGACTTTCTGCGGCGGCGCGGGGTCTCGAGAGGTCGCTAATTAGCGAGCAGTCTTTTCGAGCGGGTGCCGTTTACACGTGAGCTCAAAGCGGTTCCGGGCGGTGGGGTGGCGCGCGCACAGCTCTTGGTTCCCGCGCACAGTGGCAGCTCGCGCTGAGCTCGGCGTCATTCTGAAGCGCTTCTGTGCTACTGGACATAACGCACAGCTCGCGCTCGCGCTCGCTTTCTCTCTCTCTCTCTCTCTCTCTCTCTCTCTCTCTCTCTCTCTCTCTCTCTCTCTCTCGCACTACCACTTTCCGTCGGCTCGGAATTACACACGAACCCCTGCCAAAGAAGCGGATGAGAGAAGGTGAAAAGTTATGGATGAAAGAATATCGCGACTGCAGGACAGAGCGTTCCTGGATCACGCAGATTTTCTGGGGTAATGCTGCCTTTATTATTATTATTATTATTATTATTATTATTATTATTATTATTATTATTATTATTTTATTAATGCAAAACATTGTTTTCATTTGCATGATTGTAACATGAAAGAATTTGCTTCCTAACAACTGCGACTTTTTTTTTTTTTTTTTTTTTTAGGGTCGATTATTCGTCGCTTTATATGTGCAAGACAAAGAGAGGTATGAAACGAGAGGAGGGAAAGGTAAGTGTGGATCTGAGCCATTGTTACCAGCCAGGTAGACCTGTAGAAATCATGTTTGTGTAACGTAGATAGTGCACTATGTTTACTTTTTTCCCTCTTTGTTTTCCAAACCATGTCGATGAATTGACATTTGCAGAACTTTCTGTTGCCTAATTGTGTTTTAGGACGCTTATAAGTTACCCCACAGACTCATAGAGAAGAAGAGGAGGGACCGGATTAATGAATGTATTGGACAATTGAAAGACTTATTACCAGAACACCTTAAGTTAACGGTATAAAGTGCACTTTTTTCCGTTTTGTTTATTGTTTGTGTGCGACCTCTATGAAAATGTTTGCTTTATGAAACGCGTATGTTATGATATTCAGTGTGATGTGCCTATCTGTAGACGCTGGGCCACTTGGAAAAGGCGGTAGTGTTGGAGTTAACTCTGAAACACCTGAACGCTTTGACGGCCGTCACTGAGCAGCAGCACCAAAAGATCCTGGCACTGCAGAACGGTAAATCCCATCCCATCCCATCACATCCCATCACATCACATCATAGATACATCACATCACAGATACCCTGATAGTAACGTCTGTCCTCTGTGTCTGATCAGGAGACCGCACGCTGAAGTCCTCCATCCGAGCAGACTTGGACGCTTTCCACTCGGGATTTCAAGCCTGTGCTAAAGAGGTCCTGAAGTACCTGGGCACGGTGGAGAAGTGGACCAGCTGTGAGCAGAGGTGCACGCAGCTCCTCGAGCATCTGCACAAAGTTTTGGCGCGACTCGTCCAGCCGCAGGAGAGGGACGGCCAGGCCAACTGCGTCCCCGTCATCCAGAGGACTCAGAATCCCGAGGCCAACGAGAACGACACGGACACCGACAGCGGATACGGGGGCGAGGCCGAGAAAAGCGACGCTAGAGCCGAGAAAGCGTGCGACACAGTCCGAGTTGCTGGAGTTAAAATCAAGCAGGAGTTCGGGGACGAGCGCGTCGCCAAAAAGCCCAAAATGAGCTGGAGTGAGAAGAGTGGCGCTGAAAGCGCGGAACAGCCAAACTTAGCGTTTATGAACTCGCTGATGGGAATGGCTGGGGTTGGGCAACAGACTCCGTTCTGCGTGCCGTTTTACTTCATAAACCCGTCGGCAGCTGGGTCCTACATGCCTTTTTTCGATAAGAGCAGTATGGAGAAGTTAGTATACCCAGCGCTGAGCGGGCCCTTCCCCTGGCTGTACCCGGGCATCACCGCGCACACTTCAGCCGCCGCCGCCGCCGCCGCTGCCGCCGCTGCTGCTGCTGCTTTCCCCGCAGGATCTCTGGAGAAAAGCCTGGGGTTCGGGGCCGCTTCAAAAGAAAATGACTGCCCTTCTCCGTCTAACGACGCTAAACAATCCAACAGGCTCGGTGCGTCCTCTCCTACCGACGAGGAACAGAACTCAGACCCCGATCTTAACGAGGATCAGACCCAAATGAAGGAAACCAGCAGCACTACAGGCTAATCTATTCTAATCTAAAGGAACACTCGCGCTCTCTTGTTGGCTCGTGACATTGTGTGTTTATCTATTCCTTATTTGAATCATCATCGAGTACTCTGTGGCCTGTAGACTATGGATTTCCCGATTAAAACACAGTTGTTTGTTATTCTTACTTTTTGAATTGAAAGTGTGTGCAAAACAGGGTTTTGAAAAGGTCTTTCTGTAGGGACACTGTAATGGGGGACATTGGAACAAAACCTAGTGCCTTTTGCACTGAATGCTGACACTGGAATGGGAATCGACACTGACTGACTACAGCATACAGTCTGTCTTTATTGGCTATAGTAGAGTTATATTTAATAATCAGTTCAATTGAGAGTTTGCTATTATTTGCTGAGGAAACTTAGTGTATGTGCAATACTGTCGAACTGATCGAGTTATAACCTACTGCACCTCTTCTCGTTGATTTGGATTCATATTGGCATCTTGGATGTATTGTATGACAGTGACCTCAAGCAAGCTGAAACAACTGATGCAGTACTTTTAGGAACAACTTTATTTTTTAGTAGAATTTAGCCTACAAGATTTGCCACTGATAGTGAGATTCTTATTTCACGGTTTAATCTTCAGTGCTTGAAAGAGTTACTTAAATACCTCAAGATACTTTCGCATTGAGAGGCAGATTTATTCCTAGAGATGCTCCTCTGGTAGGGGCAGTGCAGTGAGCTGAATAATCTTTGCTAGGATGAAAGTAGTCTTAATTTTTAGTCAGGCAGAACATGTGAGTAGCCTTGTAAGTCCTTTGACTTACTGTTATGACAGTCCTATGACAGTCTCTCTACGTAAAAGCTCATTTGAACTCAAGTTTAAGTGAGGTGTGAAATTACACTCTGGATATTTTGGCTTAGCATAGGCTTGTCGTTCATAAGCAATCTCAAAAAGTATTCGGGATGTGACAACATTGTGACACCATCTAAAATAATTTGATCGCTTCAGGACAATTTTCTAGACAGTTTGGCTTCGGGAATCACAATTTCCATGGGGATTTTCTGACAAAAGTCCCGTTTAATCTAGCAGATGAATTTGGAATGGTCCATGTGGCCTGTGTCATAAAACATCTCAGTATGTGGAGAGCTACTGTATACGACATGCATCTCCGGATACGTTAGCACCTTGTGGAACTTTGATATTGAATGTAATCTGTTTTTTTTTCTTCTGTTGATATGAACGTTTGTAAATATTCTGATAAAAGTAGATCCGCGAGGTAAAGTGCACTTGTTGATGCCTTCTTTGTTCCTCTAAAACTCTTCTCACACATTATTTATAATCCATTACCCTTTGTATTCTGCCTGTAATTTATATATACAGTATATATTTTCTTAAAGAAATCCTCATGATTAAAAGGCAAGTCTTGGACTAAATGTATAAGTACTGAAATAAACTATAGCAGCTTACTGTATAGCTACACAAATTTCAGTTGAATTCTTCTGAAAGCTCTGTTATACAGCAAACGCTTCTGTTAATTAATCTTGAAAAGCTTATATAAATTTAGTAGTAGTCTGGCTCAGTGATTAGGGCAAAGACATTTTTCTGCCTGAGTTAGTACTGCCATTAATGCCAATATTTTGTAGTAACATTAGTTGTTACAAAAGTCCCAATCAAGGATCACTGCACTGGTCCAGATGTTACTATTACAACTTAGGCTTTTGAATAACTACAACCAAATATACAATGTGCATATACCATGCTGTCTGTTAATATGTATCAGAGCTGATTAGTGGCACAAGATCTGAGTGATTGGGAATCTTGTGGAATATGTGTAATAATCCCAGAACATGGTGTACTGCACGTAATCAGAAAAGAATGCAGAATACCTAAGCACTGAAGGAAAGTATGAAAGAATGAGGTATTTTATGACAAGGTATGATCAATGTTGGATTGACTGCAACCAATACCTTTCCAGTCAGCGCAAGCATATGTATAAGCAAAATTTGCCATTTACTTTTGCATAGAACACATTTTATAGGCCCCTTATAGCCTCTTTGCCTCAACTGTCTTTTTGCCTATGTAGTGGCATGTGTATGTAAATAGTTTGTGAATACGCAAAAATGTCCAATGTTTATGTTGTAGAAGAAATCTTTGGATTTTATAAAGGATAAACCTAAGCAAATGTTGCTAACGCTTTACACTACTGCTGTTATAAATTATTGCTCACAGTTGTCAAATAAATATAAGCTCAAAGACTAATCAGTGCCCTTTTTTAATGGATTATTTCTATACACCAGCTGACACCTTTTTATTTTATCATTTTTATTACACATTGTACTTTATTTTCTTTAGGCTAGGGGTAAGTACATTCAGTCCCTTGGAAAGCGCTACCCTGTGCAGTTTAAAGTTTTCATTTATTCTTAAACACCTGATCCAACTTATGAAGGCTATGACCATCAGCTGATTCAGATTCAGCGTTAGCCATAGGGACAACAAAAAACTGCAGGGAAGGGACTCCCGATGTCTTCACTTAAAAATTTTTTATAATAAGTAATGTTATAATAAGAAATACTGGGTAGATTTGACTATAATCAGTATATTTTCACTAAGATATAATTTTTTGCAGTGTTGAGAATCCCCGCTTTAAACATTATTCAAGAGTTGATGGCTCTATAACACAGAACTTCAGTGACAGTTGCATAATGAGGGCGCAGACACTTCTGAAATGTTAGATCTTCATTATTTGTTTCAAAAACTCTGTAATAGTTCCCAGTGCTTCTGGGATAGGTTCAGGATCCGCCGCAACCCAGATGAGGATAAAGGAGTTACTGAAGATGAATGAACGAACAAATGAACATTGTAATAATGACAGGACTCATGACTCATGTTTGCTGTTAATACAAGCCTACACATTCCATACTGTATATTTATTGGGGTTAACTTTAATGGTAGCTTGTTATGTCTATTTCTGAACAAATCAGGTGACTTGAAAGTCATTGAACTGGAATGCACAGTAAGCCAGGGCTTAGGTCCAATCATGTGACACGACATGGAAAAAGGAGTGCTCACTTTCACTCCAGCAGGGGGGAAAAAAAACAACACCCAGAATTCAGAATTTATTTCTCTTAAATTAATACCCTGTCTTGGAATTACTGCATTTTAGATAATCTATACAATCATTTTGGTAGAAAGCTGCCTTTGTTATTTCAGTCTGCTTTTGCAGATCAATCTCAAAAATCTTGGTTAAGCAGTTATATACTTTTCTAGAAATATCCACTGTAAATCCTCTTAAAGATCCAGAAATGCTATAAATACATCTATTCTGTTCTCCATTATTATAATTATGCTTGGCTGTTTGCAAAGTGTGTGAGGTGTGAAGAATTATGGCCTTTTATCCCCACTCACTTGTCACTGTGGATCATATAACTGTGTCAGCACAGAACCCCAAGTCATAAACACACTGAACTGTTAGGTGAAATTTTTGTCATTCTAAGGAAATTTACCAACTTTATTTTATTATTTACAGTGCTTCCCATCAGGGGTCACAACATCAGGGTTGACGTGGATCTAAAAAACCTCCTCGTCACTGATGCATGGCACAGTCATTCTCTCACCTCCAGACATCCTAGTCTTTGAATGGGTGATACTGTAAAAAGCTAATCATTGGCAACACAAGCATTCAGCTTTGCTTGGTGTAAGATGACCTTTTCTCACCACTCTCTCTTTTCCTGTGTCTAATTAATTAATGAGAGGGGAAAAAATGCAGCTTGTCATGTTACAGAGAAAGTTCTCAGTCCTGAAGACGTTTCCATGTCAAAACATTTAAAGGAATAGGTTCACCTCTCTGTGTTACAAAACACTACCACTGGAGACTCATTCCAAAAATGTTAGATAAACATATCTGCATTGAAAGCTTCACAATACCAACAATTACATGTGTTTTTATTTATTTATTTTTATTCTTTTAAAAACCCAAACAAATAAAAAAACAAAACAACAACAACTGTATATTAATGCAAACATTGAGGCTGGAACTACTGCCAGGGTTATAGAAAATTACTCAACATCCAACTCACCAATCAGATTTGGGAATTCACCAGGCCTGTAATGTAATTAAAAAATAATGAACCTTGATGACATCACACTCGTTATTCAGTAGTAAATATAAGCTGCAAAGCACATACAGCTGTATTTGCTGTATCAAGGTTTGGGATTTGGGCTTGCACATATGAATCACAGTGAAAATGAAATTCAGAAGTAAAGAGAAGATACTAGTATGAAATAAAATATGGGCTGTCAAACCTAATACCAAGATTACCATAAATCTGTCTTTAAGGTATAGAGATCAGTAAATAAGTTTAGTCAAGGGCCATTTCCAGTCCTGTGTCAAGGGGGAGCAATGTGGCTTTCATAGCTGTTGATAGATTTTGCTGGCAGGCTGCCTTTTGCAGGCCTTTACTCTAAGGCATCAGGCATTGTGTTTTATTAACATTTAATGTAACTGCTAGCTTTTTAAATCTTGGAACCCTGTTTGTTAGGAACCCTGTTTGTTAATACACCACAATAATGAGATGTATGACACAGCCAGACATGAACCACCCCAAGGTTGATTATTTTCCAGTAACAAGGATTTTATTCCCTACAGCAATTTGTCAGTGATTACAATTGGTTTTATTAATTACACAATGATATACTTTTCACTTGTTTATAGTTACATTTTAAGTTAGTTCCTATTATCACATACATTATAAAAGCTATAAACAGTCCCTCACCAGCCTCTCTTTTTCTCTTTCAATTGAAATTAATAAAACAAAAAAAATGCAGCTTGTTTTGTTACTGCGAAACCGGAAAGTCCTCTGTCCTAAAGACTTTCCTGTGTCTGAAAAAGTAAAGGTACAGCTTAACTTCTGTCTGATACAAAATGTGGATACTGAAGACTCCAAAAATGTTAATAAATGTCTCATCACTGAATCAAATGTCAATCCACTATATCAACCAATACTCATTTTAAATCAGCTTATGTGGACCGTCCATTATACAAGTCCCTGTGTAAACTGCAACTATTGAAATGATAATGTATTCGAGCACAAATAAACCTGTGATTTGCACTGCAGCCAGAACTACTGTCAGAAGAATTTTAATTAATAGTTTATATTAATCAATGCTTTCTGACCAACAAGAAACGAGCATTCAGTCATGCTGAGGTATAAACCTTGCATTGTGAACATTTCTGTCTGCACAATTTCTTTAGGCTGGTCCATTTTTCTACTTTATTATGCTTCTATAATGAATCCTAGTTACTTAGTGAATAATCCAGTTAAAAGAATAGATCAGGGAACATATTTTTACTGACAGTGCAAAAAGTCACATTTGAGACAAACTGAGAAGTCCATTTTCACTTCATTACCTAGAGCACAATTCCACCTAGTGGTTATACTGCAGAAACACATAAGATTACAGTGTGGTTAAAGCTGAGGGCCACCGGAGAGGAATATATACTCGCTGTCCACTTTATTAGGAACACCTGTACAACTGCACATTCATGCGGTTATCTAATCAGCTGATCATGCGGCTGTAGTGCAATGCAAAATAAATAAATAAATAAATAAATAATAAAAATCCATGCAGATACGGGTCAAGAGCTTCAGTTAATGTACACATCAAACACCAGAATGAAGTAAAAGTGTGATCTCATTGGCTTTCATTGTGGCATGGATGTTAGTACCAGATGGGCTGGTTTGAGTATTTCTGAAAGTACTGATCTCCTGGGATTTTCACACACAATAGTCTTTAGAGTTTACAAAAAACAAACTAAAACCATTGAGTGGGTGATAGTTCTGTTGGTGGAAATGACTTGTTGATGAGAGAGGTCAGAGGAAATTGCCAGATTGGTTCAAGCTGACAGGAAGGATGTAGTAACTCATATAATCACTCTTTACAACTGTGGTGAGCAGAAAAGCATCTTAACATGCACAAAACATTGAGGTGGATCGGCTACAACAGCAGAAGACCACATCAAGTTCCACTCATGTCAGCCAAGAAGAATAATCTGAGGCTATCATGGGCACAGACTCACCCAAACTAGACTGAAGATTAGAAGAAGAAAAAAAATCACCTGGCCTTTTCCCAATATGAAACTGTCCTGTTTCAGTCTGTGCTATAAATTACTTATTGTAGTCATTCATAAAGTTTATAGTTTATATTCATATGATTTAAGATTGCAAGTTCTAAAATAATGTGTCATAATAAACACTGCAATGCATGTACTGTCAGGTTCATAAATACTTGGACACCAACAAAGTTATTGTTTTCTTAGCTGTCTACCACAGTGTATCACAGTTGAAATTAAATTGTGAACATGAGGTCAAAGTGCAGACTTTCGGCTGAGGACATTTACATCCAAATCAAGTGAACGGTGTAGAACTTGCAAGACTTTTTATATGTGGTCCAAAAATAATTGGATAATTAACTGCTCAACTTCTTCTATGGTCAGTTATGTGTTATTCCCTCATTACAAGCAGACAAAATGTGCAGAATTTCAAGTGTGGCATTTGCATTTGAAATCAGTTGCTGTTATCTCTCAATATGAAGTCCAAAGACCAGTCACTGTCAGTGAAGAAAGCCATCATTAGGCTGAAAATTCAAAACAAACCCATCAGAGAGATAGCAACAACATTAGGTGTAGCCAAAACAGCTATTACATTGTTAAAGAGAAAGAATGCACTGATGAGCTCAGGAACACCAAAAGGCTCAAGGCACTGAAGGTATCAGTTAATATATATCAGTAAATGATATTCAGGAAAGCTTTTTTTTTTTTTGCTAATTTGCACAATATGCAGAATGTACTTTTGCAAACTATTCCTAATATTTTTGTCATAAACATGGTGTCAAATTGCTCAGCAGAGTGCAATAATGATCAAAAAAATGTTGGCATTTGTTAACAATATGGCATGTCAAACAATTCTGATGAGGCAGAGCCTAATTTACTCAAACAGCTGTAACTCATGGGTGATTGCATAGATTCACACAAAACCTGAAAGACACACTGTGTTCACACCATGTCAGAATTACCATAATTACATCCTTGTACTGATTTGGCGTTTCTATATGCCAAAATGAATCCCTGTGAGATGATGTTGTTGACAACTGCAAAATACATAATTACCACATTAAATCACATTAAAGAGCATATTGTCAGATTTAATGACAAACACAGTAATCAGTAGTCAAAACCACAATACAACAAATAACAAGACAAGATTCTAACATCAGTTGCAAAGTTTGGGGTGTCTGATACTATTCCAAAAATGTTTGATTTTTGATATACCAGACAGTCCATGAATTTTATGGCAAAGCCACCAAACAGGGTGTGAAGGCACCCATCTCACCAACTGCGTAAGGTATTCTGACCAAATTTTCTAGATAGCTGAAGAAGCTAATGCTAAGGGAGAAGAAGTTTGGACTATATTTAACTCTAAGTGGCGCTATTTGGAGAAAAAAAAATGCTTGTAACTTTTGAAGCATGCAACATCAAATCAAGATTCTTACTCCTCTTGCTGATGTTGGGGATTTTTTTATTCTAAGTTTTTTTTAGTTTCTTCCCCAACAAACTTTGTCAAATCACCACCAATTGTATCATGCAGCATTGTTAGACCAGTAAAAAAAAAAAAAAAGAAAAAAGCTGTTTCTCCAGATTTTTTTAAATTTATGGAATGGTTCATCCATAACATGCAACAGATTTTGAACAAACTTTGTAGATGAGTACATGACCTTGTCCTAAGGGACTCCAAGAAGTATACGCCACATCCCCTCTATGGGATGCTATAATTCAAGTTCAAGTGGTTTTATTGTCATTTCAACCATATACAGCTGGTACAGTACACAGTAAAATGAAACAACGTTCCTCTGGGATCATGGTGCTACATAAAACAACACACTAAACACATGAGATGACACAGAACTAAATAAGACCTACAAACATTCTACACAAAGTGCACATGAAGATGTCTGCTAACACAGGACAGTACAATACTATTAAAACAGGACAATAGGCACAGTAAATGACAGTGTAGTGCCGAACAGTACAGAGTTTTAGTTTAGTTTAGTTTTAGTGTGGAAGTGTCATTTTGAGTATGGGCCCATTCGGTAATGAAATACATAACAATATTTACATATGATTTAATAGCTTATTTTAATAAATATCAAAAATCTAAAAGGTGTGCATCATATCTGACATTTAGCTGAACACTTTACAGGTGGTTGTGTGACTGTACATCATTCCCTTCAAATGCTATTGAGCTTTAAATAATGGTATATTTTGTGTATGAGCCCATGCAGTAATAATATACATGGCAATATTTACATATGATTTAATAGTTTATTTTGTTAAACATCAAAAATCTAAAAGGTGTGCATTATAGCTGACACCTAGATGAACACTTTACAGTTGGTTATATGACTGTAATTCATTCCCTTCAAATGGTATTGAAGTTAGAAACGTTTAACAATGTTGTGTGTAACTTTAGAGACGGTCCCTTAATTTCCACATACCCGCGAATATCGAACGTCCAACGTCAAACCAACTTTATTCCAGTTCAAGATTGTTCATTCTCTTGATTCCTTGGAAGGTGCAAAGAGTTCAGCATGTAAGGAATTTGTGATAAACTTGCTATATATATTTAGAAACATGAACTGAAGTTAAGAAAGAAATCTTGTTTAAATTTTGTTTGATATCGTTTGCAACTTGGGAGGGCTACCGAAAACAGGAAGTGGGGTCATACTGAGGGGAAATAAGTATTGAACGCGTCAACATTTTTTTCAGTAAATATATTTCCAATAAGGCTATTCACCTGAAATTTTCACTAGACTTTGGTATTAACTCAAGAAATCCACACATATAAATAAATCCAAACATTAAAGTCCATCAATGAAGTTAGACCAATTGAGATCTCTAAATTGTCCATAGTGTGTGAATGAGTGTGTGTGTGCTATTGTGCATTGGGATAGGTTGGCACCTCGTCTAGAGTGTCCCCTGCCTTGTGCCCCAAGTTCCCTTGGATTGTCTTCAGGAGCCCCGTGACCCTGCGTAGGAACAGTGGTACAGAAAACGGATGGAGGAATATGAGGACTGGGGAAGTATAAGTCAGTGGATAAAATATTGTTTATAAAAAGGAACAAGTGAATAAATCCCATGTGGAAAAACAATCTAAATGAGCCAACTAGAAGGGAAGGGAGACATTAAAAGACCTTGTCCTGTTTTTTTTTGTATCTTGTGTGTGTGTGTGTGTGAGAGAGAGAGAGAGAGAGAGAGAGAGAGAGAGAGAGAGAGAGAGAGAGAGAGAGAACACTCATGGACAATGTTAAGTGCTGGTGAACAGGGCCAAATGCCTCCATGATGATAAGAATGCATGACACATTTGGCCATGCAGGGAGAGTAATTCGAGTTAGATTTCGGTGTAGTCATAGCATTTATTAGCTGCATTATTAATTATGTCAGTAGAATATCCTCACAAGCAATATGTGTGATCAATGAAGTGTGGGTATAACAAAGATAGTGACTGGGCTGACCTATAGAGCATAACGAAATCCCACGAAACTCAGCCATTACTTGCAACAATTAAACCTTCACTATAACCCAACCACACTGGCTATTCTGTGTAAAGTGTGTCGTGCTGCTGCTGTTGCTGCTGCTGCTAGGTGACTTTGAGAGCTGCGCACTTTATTCGCGCAACACTGAAAGCGCCGCGCATGAACACACCCAGAGCGCGTGCCTATAATCACGTGACCGTTGCGTCAATGCGGTCAAGTGACAGCAGCGGTTTGTCTTTAAAGCAGCCTGTTGGGGCAAGCACACATATTTTAACTGCGTTATTTCTTTCTGTGTAGTTCTTCACTAGCTAACAAAAAAAAAATGAAGCTCGCCTGTTTGCTGCTCCTGGTTCTTGCTGCATGGACGGCCGACGCGGTTGTTAGGTAAGCGGTGTGCTGGTTTTATTCAGCAGCGGGTGAGGTTGTCATTTACAAAAGAGCTAGGCTTAGCTCGGTAGCGAGTGGACAATGTAAGCTGCAGTTTTGAAAGTGAGAGCCGCTGGCTTTAATAACATAAGCTACAGTTTGTTTCCTGCTAGCTAATTAATTTAGCTGACCTGAATTATCGTCTCTATGTTGGCGTGTGACTCAGCAAAACCCTGGACTATATTTAGATAGCAGGGTCCCATTAGAGCTGTCGGTAATGGTTTGAAAACAAGAACACATGTAAAACGGGTTTGGTATAAGAAAAAGGGGGAAACAAACAAATGGTGTTATTGTCTTCATAGCACCAACATACCTACAGAACTAAACCTAACCCAGTTTACAACGCCTTTTGGCTTCACAGTTGTCAATAATTGATCAAAGATTAGCTGAACGGTTCTCTACTTGAAGTCTCTTCGTGCGGTTACACAATCTCCAGTAATGGCGAAGGAAACAGTTCACACCAACAACTTCACGCCTTTAGTTGTGTTTGACTGCAGTTGTGCTCTGTCAGACCACTCACACTCACTCACTCTTTATGTCCGCTTTATTAACAACCCTTATTATTAAAAACCCTTATCTACATGTTTTCACTTCAGCATGAAAGCAAAGAGTGGTTAGATTAATAAACCAATCACCAGTGAAGCAGTTCCACCATCATCCTTTAATAAAATAAACCCTCATTTGCACATCATTTCTTTCCAAACATTTGCACATTGCCATTCATTATGTGGAAGTCAAGTTCTAGTTTAAAAAGCTGGATATTAGGAGCTCAAACACTGCCAGATCTAGATCATTCTATTGTAATAGACATGTTTACTCTCTGTGAGCACCATGGAAGGATGGTGGTGGTGACAGCTTTTAACATCTAGGGCAGTGTTTTCCAACCTTTTTTCAGTCACAGCACCCTTTTGAAAATGTGAAGGAAAAAAAAAAAAATAATAAAAAATTGTCACCCTACACAAACACTAATGCTAGACAGTGTTAGCTACATGAGGATGAAGGTGATGGTCCAGAAGTATCTGGAGCTTTTCTTATTCTATTTCTCTTCTTATTTGTCCATATTCTTTTGCACAACACATGCATCATCACATGCTAATTATTAGGATAAAACACACGCATATTTTACACATACTGATGTTGACGTGCTGCTGATGGGTCAGCATTGGGGGGGGGGGTGAGGGGAGGGAATCTCTCTCTCTCTCTCTCTCTCTCTCTCTCTCTCTCTCTCACTCTCTCTCACTCTCTCTCACTCACACACACACACACACACACTTTAGAAATGTTTGAAGGATTTTGACACTGCACCCCTGCTCTCATCAGATGGGGAAACACTGATGTAGAGAATGGTGTGAGACCGTGTTAACTCTAACGTTTGTATGTTCTGTTACAGGATCCCCCTAACGAAGTTTCGCTCCATAAGGCGCTCAATGTCCGATTCAGGCCGATCTGTGGAGGAACTCTTGGCCAACTCTCGGCACATGAAATACAACCTGGGTTTCCCACCCAAATCCGGCCCAACCCCTGAAACACTAAAGAATTACCTGGATGTGAGTGTGGCCTGTCTTTACCCTTTAAACCAACCACTCTTGGCTGACCAACACTAGCCTGTAGTACCTTTTGGCCTGGTTTGCTAATCTTATTGTGTGTTTGTACTGTGGGAGGCCCTCTTAATCGGTTTCTGATGCTCCTTAGTTTGGCTGGATTATTCACAAAGTAGTTTGAAAACAATTGCCATCCAGATAATACTCGAGATTGCTTGCATGTACGAAATTCCAATATGGCAGATGACTTGAAAATTTGGTCTGATCTATAGCACGTTGAAGTGCTGCAAAATGGCCACACAAATCAAGCAGAATCAGTCAGTCATGGGATGCTCTGTAACATGGTGCTACTACTATTTGGGCTTGGAAATTATGTTGTAAGGATTGCTGGGGGTGTAGGTCAGAGGAAGTCACATTTCTTGTCTGGGTTTTTTTTTTTTTTTTGTCTTTGCACGAGATATACAGGAAGGAAGTAATTCAGAAGTTAAATGTTGGGCCATGTCAGAAAGTTAGACCATGTGATTAGGCATGCTTTAAGAATATGCTTGTTCATGGCTGACCTCTGCAAGAATGATCTTGAAACTTGTTCTGTCATGATATTGAAAAAGCATGAAACCAGTATTTGAATGGTTATGGTTGCTTATCATGAGACTGTTAGTCATGCTGTCCTAACAAAAGGAGAACTATCAGCTAGGCAAACAACCTTTTTTTTTTTTTTTTGCCCAATTGTTGCTTGGTAAATCACATTTTGTTTAAGTTTAACTTTTCTGTTGGTGTAAAATTCATTAGATTATTTGGAACTGATTTTATTATTATTATTTTTTTACTTTGCATAATCTTCAGGCAACCAAAATTTGTATGTCTCACTTTCAAAGGCCCAATACTATGGTGAGATAGGTCTTGGCAGTCCAGTCCAGACCTTCACTGTGGTGTTTGACACGGGCTCCTCCAACTTGTGGGTGCCGTCTGTCCACTGCTCCCTTACTGACATTGCATGCTGTAAGTCAACACTTTAGATGCTACTTAAAGACAGTGTGATTGCTAGATTATTTATGCTATTGTTGAATGTTGATGTTGGTCGTGGGTCATCTTGGTGCAACTCAGTTGTGTTGCTGTTCTTGCAGTGCTTCATCACAAGTATAATGGAGCCAAATCCAGCACATATGTGAAGAACGGTACTGCTTTTGCTATCCAGTATGGCAGCGGGAGTCTTTCTGGCTATCTCAGCCAGGATGTCTGCACAGTAAGTTTCTTCTGTACAGTTTGTTTTTGTCTATTTTAAAATAGACAATTTTTTTTGCCATAGTCCAATGGTGGCCATCTTGCTTACATGTTCATGTAGTTCACAGAAAGTATAAATCAGCCTCTCCGTGACTCTGTTGCTGGTTGAAATTAAAATAAAGTTTAATTGCAGATTGGAGACATTGCTGTAGAGAAGCAGATATTTGGCGAGGCCATCAAACAGCCTGGAGTTGCCTTCATTGCTGCAAAGTTTGACGGCATCCTGGGCATGGCTTACCCTCGCATTGCAGTAGACGGTGTTCCTCCAGTCTTTGACATGATGATGAGCCAGAAGAAAGTGGAGAAGAATGTCTTCTCTTTCTATCTGAATAGGTTTGTATTGTGTTTGTCAGCAAATTCAATGTGAAGTTTGTTGCTAGCATACATGCATCAATGCTTCTGTAATACAGAGTGAATATTATTATATATTATTATATACAGAGTATTATTAACACTTTATGGTTAATAATAAAGTAAGCATGTTATTTATTTCATTTAAAAAAAGGGTTGAATGAAGAAGCAAAGTGAGCAGTGGTATATTAAAATGTTCTGAATACAGAGGGAATGTTTCAGGTTCTGTGATGTTGTCAAAGTCCCCTGGGTCGTCTAGAGGAGTTAATCCCAGTGACGAAGATTCCTGATTATTTCTTGATGAGCTTGCCAAATATGTTTTGTATCATTGATTTCTTTGGTAGGAACCCAGATACGCAGCCTGGTGGTGAACTACTCCTGGGAGGCACAGACCCAAAGTTCTACACTGGAGACTTTCACTATGTAAACATCACCCGACAGGCTTACTGGCAGATTCACATGGATGGGTGAGAGATCTTTGTCATACTCACTGCAAAGTCATGCTTGTGTCTTCCTTTCTTTAGAGGAAGTTGGTGTTTGTACAGATCTCAAGGCAGAAACTGTTACATGGACATAAAATTAAGCAGGTTTCTCAATACTCTCTCACTCATGATCAGACACTGAAGGTTTTTAAAAACATTTTTTAATTTTTAATTTTTTTTTTTTTTTTTTTAATAAAAGATGCTGAGCGTTTAAATGAAAAGCTGCTTAACTTTGCCAGTGACTCTGGTAGGCTTTCTTGTAAACAGAAAAGATCAGTAAGTGATCTGCCAGATCAAGTCTGACAGTAAGGTGTGTGTGTGTGTGTGTGTGTGTGTGTGTATAATGTTTATATATCTAATGATTGATAGAATTCACACTGTTTGGCATATCACCACCCAGTCTCTGTTACTTTTACATGAATCTGAATTTTTTATTATTATTTTATTCCTTCATTATCAGGGCTTTGTTTCCCAAAGGCTCCTTGATTTAAGCTCTTTTCTTTACAGTGCGTTTGGGAAGCTTGGCCAAGTTTTTGTTTCTCTTGCATAATCTGTGCTACATCTATAATGAGAAGTTAGTTGGTCTAACAGGAGTCTCTGGTTTCTTCCAGCATGACCATTGGCAGTCAGCTGACCCTTTGTAAGGGAGGCTGTGAAGCCATTGTGGACACTGGCACGTCTCTGATCACTGGACCTGCTGCGGAGGTCAAGGCTCTCCAAAAGGCTATTGGAGCCATTCCCCTGATTCAGGGAGAGGTACACAGTCCTTGATATTAGAACTTTGGAGACCATTTAGGAGTTTAGACAGTTGTAGTACAATGCTGAACTCCTTGCATGCTATTAAAATACTTAGTCCTACCAATGATTTATTTAGACTTACTGATTTTGTTTAAATTTAGGTATGGGTGTTGCAAGGTGTCAGCTCATGTAAGCATTTAAAACAAACCTTGGCTTTTTCTGAGATTGTTGCTAAAAGTTAATTTGTTTCTTGGTAGTACATGGTTGACTGCAAGAAGGTGCCTTCCCTTCCCACTATCTCCTTCAATTTGGGTGGGCAGACCTACACGCTGACTGGAGAACAGTACATTCTCAAGGTTAGTCACGTGCAACAAACCTGACTAACATGTTTGTTGCTGTCTTAAACCTCTCTGCTTGGTTTTCTTGTAAATTACATAATCGTGTATAAAGGAAGCAGTCACATGATATTTTCGTTGTCAGACTTCTTCCACACCCCCTCCAGCCACATTTGCTTCGAGTAACTGGAATATGAGTTGTGTGGTTTTACCCAATGTCAGGCCATATCACAAATGGGCCATGGTATGACTGAAAATCTTGTCTGTCTGTACAGGAAAGCCAGGCTGGTAGAGAAATCTGTCTGAGTGGATTCATGGCTCTGGATATCCCTCCTCCTGCTGGGCCGCTGTGGATTCTGGGAGATGTGTTTATTGGGCAGTACTACACTATGTTTGACCGTGAGAACAACAGAGTGGGCTTTGCTAAGGCAGTTTAGGTCCATCTTACCGTAGGCTTGTCTTTTTGAGCAAAGGGTAGGAAAGGAGTAAGAATGGGAGTGGATACAGGAGAACTCCCCACTAGAATCATATCAGCTGCTATTATAATCACTAAGCAGTTATGATAGCATTGTGTTTGCACCGTACTTTAGCTCCTCAATTCTCCGTTTCAATGAGCTTGAAGCTGAACAAATCAGGGAAAGGCCAAGAAGTACTACACACACTTGCAAAGTAATGACTTATGGTGTTTAATTGGCAGTAGACAGGAAAGGATGTATATGATTTTAATGGATTAACATGTTTTATGTTATTGATTTTATGAAGCTATTGTGGGTGTGTTTTTTTCCTTTTCTTTTTTCTTTCTTGGTCTTCACTGAAAATACCTCGAGTAAAATTGGATAAAGTACAATAAACCTTTTTAGAACATTAAATGTTTCAGTCTATTGTTTTACTACTTGGTTATGTTTTAGTTTCTTTTGAGTTTTAAGAGCTTTGCCTGCTGTGATTGAAACTTGTGACCTAATTGTTACATAATTACTCTGGTTACTATTGTAATTTTATACTTTCTTCCAAATAAACAGTGATTAAACAATGTGGACTGAACAAAAAACAGTGACGTGCTTGGTTTTTTTTTTCTTCTCATTTTTAATTGTAATGTTGAAAAAGAGGTCAAAGCATTTAAGGAAAATTATATTTACAGTTAAAACTGTCACATAGCCATAGAGTGACATTACATAAACAGAGAGAGAGAGAGAGAGAGAGAGAGAGAGAGAGAGAGATGGCATTTGGGGTTTTGAGCATTTTATACCAAATACATGTTTTGATATCCAAACTATCAGATAAATATAATATATATTTACAACATACCTTAAATGTACAACAGCCACATTGTATAAACAAATTATTAGGCACACATTATTTGAACAGTCATTTTTAGGTTGTACAGTTCATTCATACGGTGCATATTATAACTATAATTTTGCCAAATCAAAGTAATATTGCATGTTTATTTTCACATTTGATGCTTACAGTACATTCTAAGTGCTTCAGAAGCTGCTAAACTGTTTCTAATCTTGTTAGTGATGGACAGCGACTATTCTTACTGCAGACATGATCATTATTTACAGAATGAAACCCAGAGGTTATAGATCTCCATTGATCAGAGAGGTGACAGGAAAAGAAAGGGAGTGCGCAAACCGTGGGCAATGTTTAGGGCCACGGGTGTGTCTACGATATCTATAGATGAAATACTGTTTTTCATAACAACATAATGAGGTGGGGAAGGGAGTTACACTGAAGGGTGAGGGTGAAGATTTGTGGTAATACAGGTGAGATGGATTGTTAACTTGTTGCACAGATGCTGTGGACTGGCAAATGTACTGATTTATGTTCACATGTAAGCCCTGAACTTGAGCTCTGACAGGAACAAAACATGACTTGCCTTCATAAATCAGATTCTGGCATATCTGGCATGTCGGCCATGAGATATCCGATGCTGAAGTGGCCATTGGAGGCGGGCTCTGCTTGAGCTATGGTGCTACTCTCCCTGTGGTACATACTATTAGGCGGCACGGGAGAAGGAGTCTCCCTTGGTGTCTTTCCCTGAAGGAGACTGGTGTCATCTCCCTCGTCCTCTTGCCTTTTTCTGTGAACACTCTCTTTAATGATCCGGCCCTTCTTGTAGATGGCGGCGGACGCGCCACAAGACTTCTCGTCAATCAGGTTGAAATATCGCAACACCAACACCACAGGGACAGGCAAAATAGCAGCGATCACTAGCGTGATGCAGACAGCCAGGCCCCATGGAGGATAACTGAGTGATTGGTCTTGAGCCTGAAACACACATAGATAACATCTACATTATTCAAAAAACAGATGCTTTAATCCTGAGTTTGGGTTACGCACCATCCATTCAGCACTGTTTTATCCCCAATATCCCCAAACCCTAAAAATCATTAAAGGACCAACCAGCTCCTGGATCCAGGCTCTGTATCTTGGAGGACTTGTGCCCAGCTGGATGGCACTAGCAGTCAGCAGGGCAAGCAGCAGCAGAGGAGTAATATACTTCCACATGTAGTAATAATAACGGAACGGAGTGAAACCCAGCATGTCCTTTAGATCCTCGAAAAACCTACAGGAAGATGGGCACAATTCAACTTGTCAGTTGAAGCCTGGATTATTTTCGTTTCATCTGCATGGTCAGAGCATTAAATAATTTAGTTGCTTGTATTTTACATTTGCATCTGCTTCTTACAACACGCACTGATGTAGAGCCATGTTTCCAGACTTTCGTAATAGGATGTTACAAATAACGTTAAAACTATTTCCTCAATTATGTTTGTTTTAATTTGACTCGATGTGGAACGGTAATCACTAACTGCTGGTAACTGTTACTCTCTGTATACAATGCCCTCCACTAATACTGACACCCTTGGTAAATATGAGCAAGCAAAGCTGTGAAAAATTGTGTTTATTGTTTAGCCTTTTGATATTTTGTTTTAAAAAAATCACAAAAATACTCTGCTCACATGGATATCAAACAATTGCAAATAAAACACGTTTATTTATTTTTTTGATAAACCTTTGTTAAATACAGGTGTGCAACAATTATTAGCACCCATATGAATTCATATGAGAAATATAGATTTTAAGTATTTTCCCAGTGATATTTAACATTTTTTAGTAGACCCGGAGGAACGGTCTCAGATCCCTTGCCATGTATTCTCCAACCTCATCAGTCATTATAGGAAAAGACTCAGAGCTGTTATCTTGGCAAAGGGAGAGAGCACAAAGTACTGACTAAAAGTGTGCCAATAATTGTTGCATACCTATATTTAACAAAATAATTATATATATATTTTTTGTTGTTGGAGAAACCAATGTTGTTTTTGCAACTGTTTGATATCCATGAGAGCAGAGTATTTTTGTGAATTTCTTGAACAAAAGATCAAAAGGTTAATCAATAAAGACAGAATTTCACAGCCTTCTTTGCTCATATTTACCAAATATTAGTGGAGGGCACTATAGGGGCCTTTAATTATGTCTACCACTGGATAAGACAGCACATTTCAACAGGACATTCTATGTTAATGAACAGAGAACACATCTTTGTGCAAAACACATGAAAACCCCCCCAATTAAATTCTTCCTTGTGTGTAACATACTTTTCAGTGCCATAAACCCAGGCTACAGCCACGTTTTCCAGAAGAACTACAATGAGGAGGGGCAGCGTAGCAGAGTAGTCATCAAACATGGCCACAAAGTAGTTGCCTGACCGCTGGACAAAAATTAGACCAATACTGAATGCCAGGAAACAGCAGCCGACTGTAAAAACACCGGAGGAAGAACGCGTGAATATTACAACATGAAATGTATGTAATACTGCAGTGTGTGAAAGTTGTGCTAGCTGTGCTCTGACCTGTCAGGTATTCCTTGCGTACTTTAAAAGTGTCCACGAGGGGTGTTATGATACCCTCGATTGTGCCAAACATGCTGCCCAGCCCCAGGTTCACCAACATGAGGAAGAACATGACTGACCAGAAAGGAGAGGCAGGGAAGTGGGTCATGGCTTCAGTGAAGGCGATGAAGGCAAGTCCTGTACCCTGCACTGCCTGAGAGAGATAGAGAGAGCGAGAAAAGCAGCATAACTGTTTACTAATTGCTTTACGGCATATTTCAGCATGAATGGAAAAATGTGCGGAAAATTAACTGTAGAGAATAAACTTGGAACAGTTCTCTAAACCTGCTGTGATATAATGTACAGGAATGCAACTATGGATTTTCAGTCATAAACAAATCACATAATTTATGCTTAGGCAAGACTGCCTAACTCTGAACTCTACATTTGTATCATTTAGTATCACTATTGTCTCAAAAATATATGTAAACCAGAAGTGATGCAAAAAGCTACACTTCTCTGATTGTAATTAACTACCTATCAAACAAGACCATAATTGTTGCTTCAAAAAATATTTCAGAATGGAGACAAAAATACTAACTACATCTACAACTGAAAACCAGAATGGGTTACTGGCTGGTATAAAGGTCAATGTGGTTTCATCTTTGTTAGGGTGATGATTTAATTTCCTGCTGACACACAGACACCAACCATGCCATTTTCCATTGTTTCAACCGTGCAAGAAAGCCTTTTTAAAATCTCAATGTCTGTCCTCACAGGAAGATTTTGATGGGTTTTTGTTTTATTCAAGCACCTCATAGACCTGCCTTATAATTAACTCCCTCACACTCTCACCCAGTCACTCATTCAATCACCCACACTCACTTACTCACTCATATTAAGGAAAGCCCAAGACTGTTATCAAAGACACACTATATATAACAGCTCTGCAGCACTGTATAGAGTGGTGCAGGAATGAGTCCTAAATTCCGGAAATGAGTTAGCATTTTAGCACTTCCAGTTCCATCGTCCCCAAGTCAGTGGGTTTTTTGAATGGGTTTTTGGTTAAATGACTGAAATAAGTTCTGTGGTTAACACAAGCTCAAGACATTTTTATGTTTTATTCTACTATATAAAATACATCAGTAATACCCAACTTATGTTTTAAAAAAAGGTTTTTTCGGGTCTTGAAAAGGACGGTTGCTAACGAGTGGCTAAACAGGACTACAGAGGTTGTCAGGGACATTAAACATCACCACGCCGAAAAGGAAAACTCATCTACTACAGCCTCGTTGTGTTTATACTCACGCTCTTGCTAACAATTCCAACTCAAACTTTCCAACTTGAACATTTTCAATGAATAGTATTTTCCAATTGTAGTGTGTTTTAAAATAAAGATTGAAAGAGTTGTCGGAAGCATAGTGGCATAGTTCATTTATATCCTAACTTACTATCCTTATATCCTTACAACTTATATTCTAGATTTTTTATGTCTGGCAATTGTATTTAGGCTTCAAAATTCACAAATGTTGTGTTCATTTGAAGATTACCTTAATGAATAAAACGTGTAAAAATCAAACTTTCGTTGTCACAGAGCTTATTTTCTGCAATAATCTAAAAGCCAACTGAAAAATCCTATTGGATTTTTGTCGAGGGAACCAGGGTGATGCTAACTTCCGGGTTGGCCTACAAATATACGTCGTACCTGCAGCAGCTATTGGGGATACAATGAAAAATACTGGGGATGGTCCAAAAAAACACCACCAGCACAATGTATAATTTGATACCATTAGGGATGCCACTGCTGCCTACAAGTCTAGCCCTTTTTGTTTCTTTGTATCCCTGACAGACATATGGACAGTAAACCTGAACAAAATGCTTCTACCACCACCTAGTGGTGATTAAAAAAAATTGTGGTGATAGATAAAGCTGATACAATTAAAAACACCACCACAACATCCAGCTGAAACATCCGATTGCTTCCACATCTCCAGACACTTTCAAAAGCTCTGCCAGTTTAAATAATAATAATAATAATAATAATAATAATAATAATAAATTTCCACTTGTTGATATTGGCTTTTATACTAGAAAATATTGTGCTTACAGTACACTGCTTGAAATGGTGAGGAATCACATAGTTATATTAAAAAAAAACAATATCTTGAATATTGTAAAATAGATCTAGTTTTCCTTATTATAAGATTACAACAAACCTAATATGATTATGAAACCTATTTCTAGACATTTTTTTTTTTTTTTACTAATGTCAAGCTTGAAATAGTGAAGAAGTTTAAGCATTTATTTCTTGAAAGAATCAAAATGACCTGCCAATAGAATAATACTATTTCAAGATTGACATTAGTAAAGAATGTTTAGAAATTGGTGTAACAATCTTATAATTGGTTTATAGGAATCTACAGGCTGTCCCAAAAGCCCCCATACATTACAAATTTTTCCATACTTGGTTTATATTATATTTTTTTTTAGATAGCCTTTAAGAACGCCTTTGACAAAAGACAAGAGTACAGAAATCGTTCTCTTGGCTGAATTGGGAAGCTATTGCAAGGTTGCGATGGACTTTAACAGAAAACATGGCAAGCACGTCACATACGACATTGCTGCCAAACTTATGAACAAATTCAAGAAGCCTGGAAGTGTTGGAGACCAACCGAGACGTGAACATCCACTGATAATGGCACAACCAATGTGGTGCTGGCAAAAATAGTCCCCTGTGTATGGAGACTTTTGGGACACCCTTTATATTAATAATAAGGATATACTGTATATTACTAATAATAAGAAACACTAGATACATTTGCTTATTTTCAAGATATTTCCATTTGCTAAAATGTCATTTTTTGCACTGTTATGGGGTTTCAATAGGAAAAAGCCATTAAATAAACACTGCATTCTGATTTGCAGATTAACTGTAAAATTAAGCATGTATAATTTTCTATCAGAAACTAATAGAGCATGCAAACATTTGCACTCACATGGAAAACATAAACCAACTGATTAACTTAGCTTATGTGAGTCTGTTAAGAGCTTAAAATAAAGATAAATTCTTGAGTCTTGTTTCTATTGTGGATGTCTTTGAAGGCACTGAAGCTTATATACCGTTTCAGTTTATTATCTTTCAACCTATATGATAAAACTGATAGGACTAATGAGTTCATGTGCTATGATTGCAAGTTGGGTGAAATTGCAGCTTTAATATAAATCGGTTGATTTGGGTTACAGAACTAATTGCTGACTTTTGTATGTGGATACTGGGCTGGGTGTAGCCCTGAACACTGAGAGCTCAGAGTGGTTGTGTGTGACAAAACTTGGATCCCTGCTAAACTTCTTTGTTATGTATAACATTTTATATTAATTAATTTGTTCATTCAGAGACAGTAACCATGATTAATAGGATATTAAATGAGAAAAACTGTCATGTTCAATATGTTTAAGGTCCAATGAATGACTGATTTTACAGCATATTTTGTGTAGGAATTTTGAGATGCTGAAGTTCTACCTTGTTGAGCTCCTCTTTTAGAGAACAGCTGTCCAGGCCCAGGCGAGGGTAATCGCCCTCCATCACGCCATGGATGATGCTGGTCATCTGCTGGTAGTCTTCTGTGCTCATTTGACTTAAGTTGATGTGATGCGGAATTAAGTTAGGACTTATCTCGTTGCCTAGGTATCCAACAATCTTTTTTGCGTTTCTGGGATTTAATAAAACACAACAGATGTTTGTGGGGTTTTCCAGTTCATAATCTTATTTCCACTATTGTGGCGACTATTAAACATGGCTAAGATGAATATGGATTTGAGGGGAAAAGAGCAAAAAAACAAAAAAAAAAGTGTTTCACATACTGTTGCATTAGATGTGCAGTGACATTCTGCAGCAATCTTTAAATCAATCCAACATACACTAGGTGCACAACACCTGTGCCCATTTTATTATTCTGTATGATTGTGGACTCACAGTTCGACACACTTGTCATTCATGATATTGGCTTTAAAGCCGAGCACGGCGAACACCACCAGTGTGGCCAGCACAGACGTGAAGAAGTTGATGAAAGAGACGAGAACGGCGTCAAAATGGCAGTTGTTGCTGCGCTTGTTGTAACTGGAGAAGGCAATGACGCCACCGAAACCCAGGCCGAGAGCGAAGAACACCTGTGAAGCAGCTTCACGCCACACTTGAGGCTCCAGCATGATCTCCAACTGATGCAGGATACACAAACACACTTATTGCAGTCTCATCTACACTGTTGAGCCCTCAGATATCAGATAAAACAAAATGGAAAACTGATGTGATATAAAATGACACAGCCTAATGCTCCTTTTATTTTGAATTCTGCATTTGTTCATTTCAATAATTCGTAGACATTATTGAACAACACCAGAGGACTACTGCAGGTTCTACTTAATATCTCTCTACTGTATGATTATCACAAACATGACTTTTGTCATGTTTTTCTGCACTGAGAAAAAACAAAAGTTTACTCAAACTCACTTATAATAGAACTTTTGGGGCAGCTGTAAATTTATTTTAAATTAAGCTCTAAATCCATATAATTCATCATTTCACACATGGGATTACCTTTGTGTGTTTGTGTATGTGGAGAGTCCATAATACAACTCACTGTGAATGAGCTGTTACTATAAAAACAGTAACGTATTAGAATGAGCACATTAATATAAACTCATCATTCATGTTACAGCTGGAACTACTCTCCGAGCATGCTATTAGGGATGCACTGAATGTTCGGCCACCGAAATTATTCGGCCAAAAATAGCAAAAAAAAGCACTTTCGGTGTTCGGCCAAATAAGTGAAAAGGCCGAATAAATTTGACCGAACAATGACGTGTTTGATGATGTGTCAAATAGCCTAGCAACCAGAGTGAGATGCGCGAATTTCACGACCTCCACTTCGGGCAGCGCGCTCGTAGCGATGAGGGGGCACGTGCATGCACGAGCTACATGCATGAGCGCATGCTCTTCGGATGTTGACAACCGTGACATTGTTTACTGTGGACACGTGCGTTTGTTTTGTTTCTGTTCCGGAGTTTTCTGTCACGTCACGAGACATAAGGGAGTAGAGTACGGAAGCAGGTAAAGACATATTTATTTAAGGGAACATAACATTAACAACGTATCTAACTAACTACATCCACTATAATACTCCGCGAGGTGTACAGGGACGCGAGCGGTATATATCCCCAATATAATCAGCCGTATAGAACCGAATAGAACCATTTTTTGCACTCTTGTCAATGCACTTTTTAATGCACTTTTTTGTTGTAGGCTACAGAGTTACATTCTTTCAGCAGTCAGTTATAGGCCTAACATCGGTTATTCAAGGGGGGCTCAAAGATGACCACATATAAATATTTTTATATTACTCATTTATTTATTTAAAGTTATATTGTGCCTTGCTGGTAGCCTATGCCTGCTGGAATGAAAAAAAAAATGTTCAGTGTTAAATAAATATTTTGAAATTGTAGTTTTTGTAATTGATTTTTTTCTTTGAAAAGCAAGACAAAATAATAAAAAGCATATTTTGACTATTTAATTTATGCAATGGTGAAAAAAAAAGTCAAAATATATGGAAAAAACGCGAAAAAAACATGTTCGGTATTCGGCCAAGTTTTTCATTATATTCGGTTTTGGCTTTGGCCAAGAATGTTCATTTTGGTGCATCACTACATGCTATTATACAAAAATAATGCACAGCTTTTGACCAATCAGACTTGAGAACTGAACCGTGTTGCACAAATCTACCACCACTTCACGCCATGCTGCATCACAGCATCCTGGCATGGATTATTTTCATTAGTAAAACAGTTTGTTCCGGTCCACTTATTTGATTGGAAGAGCAGCATTCCATGATTGCTTTTATTTAGTATATCCACCCTGGGAAGTTTCACTAGGTGTATCACTCTGCTTGTCTGTGTTCAGGACACCAATTTTACCAGAAGCACTTTTAATCGATGTGAGCTACGTAGCTAGTCAGCTAGACAACGTGCTATAAAGCGAGTGTGGCTTCTTCGGGATCTATTTCTGCTAGCAGAGCAAAAATAAACAGAACATTTGGCATATTGTGTCCAAAATTTCACAGGCTCAATATTAATTTCTGTTGTAGAAAAGTGATCTCACACTTGGAATTGTGCGGTTATACTGGATATCGGCACGGCTTGTCGTTATTGTTGTTATTCCTTACTTATACACATTTTACTGTTAAATTCTCAATTCTGATTGGTAAGATAATGTTGATAAATGGTCTATAATAGCACAGCTCTGACAGTGGTGCCCCTGCAGTTTATAATAATGCTCTCATTCTAATACAGTATAGCATCAACATACTATACATACAATGCACATTGTATACAGTACTGTGCAAAAGTTTTAGACACCCTATTTCTTTTAGTACAAAATTTTTTATTTGATGACTTCTACATTATCAAGTCAGTACAAAAAACATTGAAGATTCCCGAACATTAGTTTTCTAGCACAAAATTAAATGTTTGTATATCAGTAATGTTTGTATAAGCAGCATATAATGCAAGAGACCAGTTTTCAGACCAAGATTTAAAAAAAAAAAAAAAAAAAAAAAAAAAAACTAAGGCTGCTGGATTTTGCTGTAAAAGTAAGAAGCAAGTGTGACAGTCAAAATCTCCAGAAGAACTGTGCATGGTTCTGCAAGATGCTCAATAAAACTTGCAGCTCATGTCCTTAAATGCAGTTAAAACTGCACAAACTGTACCAGAGACTATTATTACATTATTATTATTATTATTTTATTTTTTTGTCACACCAAATATTGACTTTGTTTCATTTATTACTGTTTACTGCTCTTTACGGGGTTGTTTTATTTTTTATTTTTATGTAGAAACATTTCATTTCCTTATTTTGAAGGCATCTTTGCTCTACAGCATTTCTTTGCATGTGCCTAAAACCTTTGCACAGTACTGTACATTATATAAACACTATACAGTAGCATAGTATAGTAACAACATGCATAGAAATTAAGAAATTAAAAAATTAAAAGTGTAATTTTTAATATTGTTTTCTGTGAGAAGGTTATTTTATCATTCTGGAAGGAGTGTCCAGTGTCAGTCCCATGTAGCAGTGGTAAAGCTGTAACTTGAATTTTTCCTGACAAAGAAAACTCTTCAGGACGGAGAGTTTTACTGTCTCTTGGTAGCATGAGCCTGCAGTATTATTAAGTTATTACTATTAAGTTCAAGAGTGAGAGGAAAGTGCCATTCTTTAATAAAAAAAATTGAAAAATGTTAGCAATGGTAAACTGCTGTGGTATAAGAGGAATAAAATACATCAGGATACATTGCACCACTCTGTCACTGATTCAGCAATGTTTAACAGTATGCCCAAGTGTTTTATTCCTTACATAAAAACAGCTTTGATGAGGGATTTTCTAATGCCTGTCTCATCATAATTAGGCTTTTACTGTTAAAAGTGTAAGGACTGTAGTAAATTTGCATCACATAAACAAAGACATTATAAGCGAGTTATGCGAAAACATGTTAGTGGTAATCACACTTACACTATAGATGCGGTGCATACAGAAACATGAGGATTTCTTTAATATAACATTAATATAACTGTGTCACGGTGCACCAGTGAACGATGAGGGACCAGACAGGACACTGCCGTTTCCATAGCTACGCTCATTGTTTTCTGGATATTCTGTTAGACCAAGTAGAGGAGCCCACGGAGGAATTGGTGATGAACAATTTGTCTGTGATTGCTGTAAATCAGTGATGTTGTTTGCATTAGAGCTTCAGCTCGTTAAATTAATTGCACTTAACCGTTGTCCTTGGCTTAGTGATTCTGCATAAGGCGTACAAATTGTGTGCATCCACATATACATACACAGCCAGCTGGGGGTCTCTGTCTCTCACCTTGGGGGTGAACATGTGGATGATGCCATCCACAGAACCTTTCAGTAGGAGGGCTCTCACCAGGAAACAGATTAGCACCACATACGGGAAGAGGGAGCTGAAGTACATCACCTGTAGCCAATCAGAACCAGCATTTCATTACTCACAATTAAGCTTCTGGAAGATAAAGTAAGACGTAATAACCTGCTAGCAGAACACTGTATGCATCTGGGAACGGTGTTTACAAACAGGAACTGCTTTTTATTTACACTTAATTCTAATTTGTGTTGTATAAAAACAGCATATGTTCCTACTCTTGTACTGAACACAACAATAATTGCCCTGTAGAGGGCATGCAATCTCATGTTTTGTTCACAGGCTGTCTAATATCGCCTTTAAAACACTCGTCCCCGAGGGACACATAAAATCACTGCAGCCATAACGTGGGCATTTTTACACAAGTTTAACCTGTGTAAAAAACCATTAAATGTATGGCTGTTCTAGAACCGGTCTAAATATCTGAGACCACACTGAAAATATGGGATTTTTTTCCCCATTTAAAATAAACTGAAGGGTTTTGATTAATTTTTTTTTTTAAACAAAGAAAGCAAATGTTCAATATCATGAATATTTAATATTCCATGTTCTGCACTACTTCTAGGTTACTATTTAAATGTAAGCGAATATTGACCATGTTAACTGCTTTGTGATCAGACGACACTCCGATGTATTTTAAAATGGATCATAAGGTTTTGCACAAAACTTGTCCATTTAAGAGTCCATGCCAGCTCAAGTGCACACTGTCAAAGCAAAAAGGCAACAAACCAAATACTAAGAAACTCTGAATTTTTCACTCAGGTTGCTGTCAATGTTATAATTTGTAATTACAATTGTTGTATTAAATATTAGGAAAGAATGCAAAATAGAAGCATTTTTTTTTTTACTAGTGCTCTCAGACTTTCGGACCTCACCTCACTGCAAACCAGCACTTATAGCCAACACAAATAAACCCATACTGTGCTACACTTCAAGGAGTACTGTACAGCAGGGCTGTAGCTAGGATTTCGGGACCCCCTGAAAGAATAGTATTGCATGACAAAAGAAAGTATTTATCCCCTTCACTACTCCTGGCCTCTCTGGCTTTTTTCCTGCTATTTTTGAAATCCTTATTTCTGTGTCCCTACTGTACCAAGAGTCTGGTACCAACAACCATGCCACAGTCAAAGTCGCGGAGATAATTTTTTTTTTCCTTAGTTCTGAAGTTTGAGGTGAACATTAACTGAAACACTATCTGCATGAGTGACAGATTAGATAATCGCAGATGTGCAGGTGTACCTAATAAATTGGACAAAGAGTATTTTTATCAATTACTTGGAAGTATATACATACAGTATATGGATATTCATGATATGAATAAATGTATTTATACATGGTTCTTAAAGGAATGCTTTTATTGATTTCTCACTGATTCTACCTAAAAATGTTAAGCTGACATGAGCTCAATGCTATAATGCATTGTTTTCATTTTTATACTATTTATGCAGTGAGCATGGCATTAATACATATTTAATTTAATTTTAAAAAATGCTTAATATTTATTATAATATTATATTATTACTCAATTCAGTGAGGTATCTGAAGCAAAACAAGTATTATGGAGATCAAGGACAAAAATTGGCAACTTGGAACTAATTACAGGATGAGGCTTTAAGATTTCATGGTCCACCAGAACTGACTCATACATTTCTGAGGAGCATTTTCATGGCAATCTGCCGTCTCCTAAACACCACGTTTCCCTCTCACAACATACTGTACCTCGGAAAGTGGCACATTTATGGCATTGTTCACTTGGCTTGGGAGAACAAGGCGCGAAAAACCATGGCAACCTACACGGTTTTTTTTTTTTGGGTTCCCTTTTTTGCACACGCCCTCCACACTTGTACAGAATGTCAAGAGAAAAGCACCTCAGTGTTATCTTTTTTTAAAATGCACTTTGGTGGAAACTCTGAATGGAACATTAATATTCTTTTGTTGTTAATCTTCAAAAGACTTCACTGATCCCATTCAGATTCCAGCAGAGTTCAGGCACAGAGTTTCACCACCATGCTGTCAGACTGAGGCCCACACTGAGGTGCCGAGGTCACACTGTAACAAGTGGCCTTGTTAGTGGACAAGGACATGAAGCTGCTTGTTTTTGAGTAGAAGTTGATGATTCAGCTGTTAATTTTTGGAAATGTTGCAAATTTCCACAAAAAAAAGAGAGAAGGAATTTAGACTTTAACACATGTCACTGGACACTAGACATGAGGACTAAACATTCAGGACACAAAGGGCCAAAAATAATTAAACTCACTCCCACTTAAGAAGCTGTAGTTTTTTGTTTGTTTTGCATTTTACATGGTAATATAGAAAATACACTGATGAGCATATTAGTATATAACACACTAATAATTTGTATTAAAAGCTAAAAAATAGGTAAACATACAGAAGTTACTTTGTGAAAATGAAGCACAGATGTAGTGTAATTCACTTGCCTAACATTTTATCATGGCATATAATATTATGGTAGTAAAAAGATTACTATGCATCATTGTAGTAGCAATTCAACAAAAAACAACAGGCATAGCATTTGAGTTGAAAATTTACTGCTGCCTTCAAATTTGGCCAAAATAAGATTCATCAATGGACTGATCCTTATGCTGCACTCCAAATGGGACAGGACTGAATTCTGTGGCGTGCAATTGCTGCTCACATTTCTGTCTACAGTGGCAGCCCCCTGGATATAGGAAGGAAGTACACTGTAATTCATGTTAAAAACTGGTTATCAGCTCATACCTACTGGAATGAAAGTGGTGAATTTGGTGATTTATTACAGGCAGCCTTCAGTGAAAGAAAGCATCCTGCATTGTCTGGTCTAAAAGACAAAACTAGAGTGGAACAGGATGCCATATCTCCACAGCACAGACAGTTAACACAGACTAAACCCCAAAACAGAACTGCCTATCCCGATGAATACTGGTCTGTCTCAGTTTTCTGTGATTTGTTTGATGATGAGCAGAATCCAGACCCAAGATCTTGGCATCACATTTCATTCTGCCATTGTAAATTCAAATGAAAGACCATCATCTGGCATTTGACACATGCAGTCCTTTGGTTATTAAATGGAATTCCTTTCATTTGGATTATCCTTTTGCTGCTTAATGTCGGTCACAAGATAAGAGAAAACCTAAAGGAGAGGGGTCAGGAGAACTCTGACGTCAAACAGCCCAGGGATAAGCCACGCCAGGCTCACATGGATCATATGAGGAACTAAAGGCTTCAGGCATTACTGAAGTGACCTGCTACAAGCAAATTTAAAGGTCACGTTGCAATCACGGAACGTTTTATCTCGGTACTGCAATTGCCTTATTAATGGTTTTATTATTATGGCTGTTTTCTAAGAAGAGACTACAATTTTCAGTCTAACATCTGCACTCCGGAGTTTATCCTTTTGATTAAAATATTTCTTTATTATTTCATATGTGCGTTACTTTGATCCAAGGTTTAACTGTTCAGTGTTTTTCTTTAAATATTAGTTCTGGTATTTCTTTCATTCTTTCAAAATAATGGCTATTAATTACTTTCATCACTATCATCATTTGTTGGGGGGGGGGGGGGGATTTATACTGTAAATCACAGTGCCTGTTTCTGTTGACAAATGAACGAATGCAAGATCCGTACACTCTAATGTTAATGAACATGGCCTTTCTGACCACCGACCCCCCACTCATGAGAAAGTAAGTACAGCCCACTCTTGCAACTTTTTTTGTTTGGTCCTGGGGGATCTGAGTCCTTACACACACCTCTAGTATAAAGCAATGGTAGTAAGTTTTTACCGGTTTGCAGTCTATCAATATTCCATTTAACCACTCTAATATTTAAATCCACACATACATATTGATTGTGTTCATCACTGCCACTTTGTGTCCTTATCATACTGAAATGCTGTACTACAAAATGTACTACTTCATCTCCTTTAATTAACATGGTTCTTCATCTCTTACCTTCCCTGAGGACTGGATACCTTTGATCATGGCCAGACACACCATGGACCACGCAGCCAGCAGGCACGACGTCATCTTCCAATTGAGTCCTCCGCTCTCTGAGATGGAGTTGGATATATCCAGAGCCTCACGGTACCAGTAGTAGGTAGTGGCCGAGCTCTTCTCGCACTCAGGCACCACATCTGAAAATAACATGAGAACAGGATGGAGGTTGTGTCTGGTATCTTCTATACCGCATATCCTTATCAGGGTCACGGGGAAACCTGGAGCATATCCCAGGGAGCATCGGGCACAAGGGAGGGTACACCCTGGACAGGGTGCCAATCCATCGCAGGGCACAATCACATACACACTCACACACCCATTCATGCACTACGGACATTTTAGACATGCCAATCAACCTACTACGCATGTCTTTGGACTGGGGGAGTAAACTGGAGTACCCGGAGGAAACCCCCACAGCACGGGGAGAACATGCAAACTCCGCGCACACACAGGGCCACGTGTGGGAATCAAACCCCCAAGGTGTGAGGCGAACGTGCTAACCACTAAGCCACTGTGCACCCAGATTGTGTCCTATTTGAACTTATTCTTTGCCAAATTATTAGAAATGTTATTTACTCTACATAGATGCATGTGCGGATTTAATAAGAAAGGAAACATTAAGGTGCTGGCTCACATGTGGTGCTGTTGTTTTTGATCAGAGGACACTCGTGCCAGGGAAGAGGCTGCTGAAATGACTGTGAGAAGTAGAACAGACTCCACCCGATGATGACATTGTAATAAAGTGCCACAAAGAAGCACACCTGCGAGGGCAGAGAACACATGTAAAGAGATACAGACATAAATCACAAGGTGCAGCCATCAAATGCCTCATTAGCCCACTTTGAGAATTAGTTTAATTAGCCCACTGTCTCTCAGGCAATGGTCTGCTTTTGCCAATTTTTATCATACACCTGAAAAAAAAAATTAAAATCATGCATACAGGCTACCAGATGGAATCTCTGTGCTGAACTAACCACACAGCTGGCAAAGCCGATGCCACCCAGTCGAGGGCTGATGTAGTTCCAGACGCCGATGCTGCCGCGACGGATGCGCTGGCCCACAGCCAGCTCCAGGAAGAACAGCGGGATCCCAATCGCCACAAGCAAGATGAAGTAGGGCACCAGGTAGGCTCCTATAAACATAAAGGAGTCTCGTCTTAGAGAAATAATAGAATATAAGTAAGGACACGACAGGGCATGCTGTAATAAAAAAAATTATTAACAAGGAAGTGGTGTGATATATATCTTGATGTGTTTTATTCATTATACCAAATTATATAATTAAATGATGAATGTCATTATTTGTTTAAAAGGTACATTCAATTCTGTGGATTGTCCATGAAACAAGTTAGTTCCAGTTATCACTTATGTTACAGTAGATATAAACAGCCATTCCCTCACCAGACTCTCTTCTCTGTCTTTAGGTAATAACGATATAAAATTTTTTTTAGCATGTCAGTGAGAAACCGCAAATTCCTTTGCCTAAAACACTTTTGAGTGTTAGAAAACATAAACGAACAGCTTTATCTCAGACTGTTACAAAGTACTAACACTGGAGACTCCTTCCAAAAATGCTTTAAATTTTTTTTTAAAAAAGTGTTCTATTACATATTAGAAAAAGCACATTAATATACAACTGCATTTTACCTTACAGCCAGGACTAGTGTCAGAGCTATACCGTTATAAAAAATTAAATAAACATTTTAAATCAACTGTGAACTGAAGAGGACAGTCCACCAACATGAACCTCGAAGAATCTGGAGAGATTCTGTATGGAGGAATGGTCTCAGATCCCTTGCCATGTATTCTCCAACCTCATCAGGCATTATAGGAGAAGACTCAGAGCTGTTATTTTGGCAAAGGGAGGTAGCACAAAGTATTGACTAAAAGGGTGCCAAAAATAGGTGCGCAACAATTATTAATAACGACAATTTTTTTTTAACAATAAAGAATTTTTTCACAGCTTTCTTTGCTCATATTTACCAACGGTGCTAATATTACTGGAGGGCACTGTACATGTCTTATTAATCTGTTTATGTGGCATGTCCACCAAACAAGTCCCTGTGTAAGTTCTTACTATACTGTATAAATGACAACATATTAGAATGAGTACATTAATATAATCCTTGGTCAGAACTATTATCAGAGCTGCTGCTACAAAAATCAACAGCTTCTGACCAATCAGAATCAAGCATTCAAAAGTGCTTACTACAGCCATATTAAGGTTTGTGGTTAAGGAAGAGTACAGCGGAAGCCCATTGAGATGGATAAGAGTGGGACTTAAACGGCAACAGAGCACATAGAAAAACAGACATAAACTTCTGAATGAGACAGAGGTAAGGGAGGCAAGTAGATACTGTACAGAGCTTTTACTCATTGAGAGAGAGAAAAAGAGAAAGAGAGCATCACTTCTTCCCAACACTAGCACGTGCTTGTAAGCCTCAGAGACAGAAAAACAGCTATGCCATTTTACTTGACTTAACACACTGTGTTCACTGTCTGTTGCTGAGGGCATAACAAAAGGAATATTCTTTACCCTGCTATTGATAGTAATTTCTGCTTTACTGCCCCATAATGCTTCTTTTAAACTAGCTGGAAGAACATCACTGTTTAATTGCAGTAGTAGACTTTTTATTTATTTACTTACTTTCTTAGTTACTTATTTACTTACAAGGGTGAAATTGGGATTTTTAGGAAGTTGGGAATCCATACTTCTTTAATGGGACTCAACAGTGTGGTATCACTGTGCAAAAGTATTCATTCCATTAAATTAAAGTATTCACCCCCCTTGGCATTTTTTACTATTTTGTTGCATCACAACTTGTAATTTAAATGGATTTTACTTGGATTTCAAGTAATGGACATACACAAAATAGTCCAAATTGTTGAAGTGAAATGAAAAACAAACAACAACAAACAGCAACAAAAAACCCTTATTTAAAAACAAACAAAAATTAAAATGGAAAAAGTGGTGCGTGCATATGTATTCACCCCCTTTGCTATGAAGCCCCTAAATAAGATCTGGTGCAACCAATTACCTTCAGAAGTCACATAATTAGTTCAATAAAGCCCATGGTGTGCAATCTAAGCATCACATGATCTCAGTATATATACACAGACCTGTTCTGAAAGGCCCCAGAGTCTGCAACACCACCGAGCAAGGGACACCACCAAGCAAGTGGCACCATAAAGACCAAGGAGCTCTCCAAACAGGTCAGGGCCAAAGTTGTGGAGAAATACAGATCAGGGTTGGGTTGGAAACTTTGAACATCCTATGGACAATCATTAAATCCATTATTAAAAAAATGGAAAGAAGATGGCACTAGGGATGTCACAAGAACCGATACTTCGGTACCAAGTCGGTACCAACATTCTTAAAACATGACGGTACTTGTTTTTCTGCAGTAGCGTTCGTACCGTTCTATTGAAGGTACCGAAGATGCAATTCTTCAGGACCTGATGGGGCAGCAAATATGCGCAAGTATTTTAGTCGGTCCACAAGTGGTAAAGAAGAACAACAACTGCAAGCACATGGGAAAAACTACAGAAGTTTAGCTCCACCACGACTTGTTGAGAGGAAAGGTGGGATGGAATATGTAAATACTTCGCATTCGTGGCAGATGACAACAAACATAGTCAGTGCGTTTACATGGACAACAATAATCCACTATTAACCCGATTAAGACAATACTTTGATTAAGAAACTACCATGTAAACAGCAATTTTTAATTACCTTAATATGTTTAAGGTCATACTCGAAGTAAACACAAACTGAATTAAGACATCTGGAGTACTCCTGTTTTAGTCGCATTATCGACGTGTATTACAGACATGTAAACACCTTAATCACATTATTAACGTCATGTGAGAATTTTCACAGCATTTTGCGATAGGACATGATCACACACGGCAGTGCTCAACCGTTTTACGGCAAACAAGAGAGCATGGCTGCGTCCCAAACCGCATACTTACCTACTATAGGCCTGTAGTAGGAGAAATACATATATCTCGTCTACTAAATAGACGGTAAGTACGCGGTTTGGGACGCAGCCCATGGGTTCAAGCAGTTGTCTATTTGCACGTACAGCATGACAAATAATTAACCGCACTTAAAGCGTTCGTAAAAATTTTTAATAAATACACCCAAAACTGTATACGGTACCATAATGAAGACGAATTGTATATTGATGTGAAATTCTGGAGGGACGTCGGATGGCGTGGCACGGTGATGTAATGACGTGTGCTGTTAATCGAACTATGTTCTATAACATGTAAAATGGGTACATGAAAGGAATATTCTAAAAGCGACTCATGTAAACACCTTAATCACATTATTGTCTTACTCAGAGTAAGGTCAATAATTAGATTACTGCTGTCCATGTAAACGTAATCATAACTGATTCTTTTAAGCCGGTGTGCAACCGATGCTATCGTTCATTTCAAACAAAGCGAGGAAACACCTGAAAGATGGTCCAATATTATGTTTGTTTGAGGCAGCTGGCATTGTTGCCGTGAAACCAGCTAATGTTATGCTCCATGTAATGTTTACCTTTGTCAGTTATTTGTTAATAACGCTAACGCATTCCAATGTTATAAACTACCACCATGCATCGCCATTCAGCCCGTGACCTGTCAGCTAAATGTGGCCTAATGTCACTAATAATCATTGAACTGTTAATAGTTTTAATAAATCTTTCTGGCCTACCACCAGATCAGTGAATTTAAACTAATGCTATAAATGTATAAGGGGTGTGTGTGTGTGTGTGTTTAGGAGTGCACATCCACTGTAGCCTCCACTCACTGTCAGACAGTGTTAACTAAAATATCCCCCTCTCTCTCTTTTGGCCAGTATCAGCCAGAGGATGTCCTCCAGGAGAGTTTTAAATTTTTTTATTTTTTATACCACACCGTGGTATTTACTTTGGTATCGAGTATCGTGTACTTTGGTGGTATCGGTACTGACTACTAGATTTTTGGTATCGTGACATCCCTATATGGCACCACAACAAACCTGCCAAGAGAGGGCTGCCCACCAAAACTCACGGACCAGGCAAGAAGGGCATTAACAAGACCAAAGATAACCCTGGAGGAGCTGCAAAGCTCCACAGCGGAGATTGGAGAAACCTGTCCATAGGACCACTTTAAGCCATACACTCCACAGAGCTGGGCTTTACAGAAGAATGGGCAGAAAAAAGCCATTCCTTATATAAAAAAAATAAGCAAACACATTTGCTGTTCACCAAAAGGCATGTGGGAGAAAAAATATAGAAGAAGGTACTCTGGTCAGATGAGACTAAAACTGAGCTTTTTGGCAATCAAGGAAAATGCTATGTCTAACGCAAACACAACACCTCTCATCACCCTGAGACCACCATCCCCATAGATGGTGGTGGCAGCATCTTGCTGTGGGGATGTTTTTCCATCAGCAGGGACTGGCAAACTGGTCAGAATTGAAGGAATAATTGGTGGTTCTAAATACAGGGTAATTCTTGAGGGAAACCTGTTTCAGTCTTCCAGAGATTTGGGTGCCCTCATGTCTGTGTTACCTTCTGGCTCTCCCTTTTAGATATGTGGTCAAAGCTAGTCTTGCTGGAGTCCCTGCTTGCACTTACGCAAAGTACATTGTCCTTAACCATTACGGGGCAATATCTCTCCCTCTCTGTTAAGCTACACATGATACTCTGGAGATACCAGTGATCCTGACCCCTTCTGCTCTCCAGACCTGCCTGATCCCATCCATAAAGATGGCTTTGAACCACAATTCATACAAACAGTTATGCTATGATGGCTAGGACTACAATAGCTATTATAGCTTTAGGACTGCAACTGCCACAAACACACAAAAAAAGTTTTGCACTCAAATCTTCAACAGTGAACAGTGGATAAGTTCAACAAAACAGACTTCATGTAAAAACTGTAATGAATTTCCTGGCTACACAACTGCACTATTGGACCATGTAGTATTAGCAAATTTAAAGAAGGAAATTATTTATAATTGCACAATTCATTGTCACCCAGATGAGGATGGGTTTCCTTTTGAGTCTGGTTCCTCTCAAGGTTTCTTCCTCATATCGTCTCAGGGAGTTTTTCCTTGCCACCGTCGCCTCTGGCTTGCTCATTAGGGATAAACTCATACACTTAAAATCTATATCCTGAATTTATATATTTCTGTAAAGCTGCTTTGGGCCAATGTCCAGTGTTAAGAAAGTGCTATAAAAATAAATGCTAAATGAATGTGGTAAATGTAAAATAAAAGTGAATTGAATTGAAATTTAATTTTGCCACACATCACAGTTAAATACGTCAAAAATGCAGTACATTCAAATTCGGTTTTGGGTCATATTTTTAACATAATGAAATTATGCAGTATTTTTTTTATAAATCAAGTCAGATCAGGTCAAGTGGATATGGTCATTCCTCCATATAACTTGTATACAATGGAATGAAATGTGACATTTTAAACCTAAGAGGCTGTTATCACTTTAACCCCAATACAAATGGGATGTTGATAGCTTTTTCCACCACAGTACAAATAGGGACCAAGACTAGGGACTATAGGGACTAAGTGTAACTATGGGACTCAGTGTGTTAGGTAACCATATAAAAAGCTAAACCAATAAAACTCCCAAAAAGAAATAAATAAATCCTGCTGTATATATATATTTTATATATATATATATATATATATATATATATATATATATATATATATATATATATATAAAATCAACATCCATCTTGAAAATCAAACTGTGAATAAATAAAAATCCAAAAATTCAGTGTACTGCTTGGTTATAATCCAGACAAATAAAAATAAACAAACAAAAAACAACCATCTAAACTGTGATGCAAGGAGTGGATTAGAAGTATTTAAAGTGAGTAAATTATTGTAAATTACTGGGCAATATTTAAGATTCTTCATGTCACAGTCCTGAGCAGGTTAAGAACCATGCTTCAAAACACAACAATGCAGCAGCATGGTATATAGGACTACATAATTTGCCAATATCTAACAGTCAAACTGTTACAAAAAAGGGTAAACTGAAACTTTATAGAGATTAAATTAACACTGCATTACTCACCATGTACATTATAAAATTCTAATGAGTACTTTTCGTTCATCATGGTTTCAGTAACAGTAACACAAAGGGATATATGACACTCTCTCATACCAAGCAATTATTCAAACAAATGTGAAATAAATAAATGAAAAATCATATGTTTCTAATTGGTGAACAATTTTACAATGACATTTTACAAAAGGTGGCCATTAGGTTATGGTGCTGTGACTGAGAGAAGGGGTGTGCTAGTTTGTTAGCGGCTACAGTTGTCTGGTGTGACGGTGAGCAGCCGGTGTTTAGGGTAGAGACAGCAAGCACACAGAGACAGACAGCCTTAATCAATGCCACACACACTGCCTGGCCTCTTTAATCTAATTACAGACCAGTGCATCAGGGCAGCCACATTCACTTAAAACGGACAGTCAGTCAGTGACTATTAATCCAGAATATACAGAATTGTACTTAAATCTAGCTAGAGTAGACAGAATTAGGAATGAGTAAGCATACCGTAATTGCTGTATGTTATGGTCCACTTACGTAAGCAAAGACACACCTTGCTCTGTAGACACTTCGTCACATGGCACAAGGAAACCTTGTGTCCAACCTTATACAGAAAGGGCTTTCACTCCAGGTTTTCATTCCACCCAAGAAGCCACACCCAATAGTCTATTGAAATTGGTGGAATCAGGTGTGGCTCCTGCTTAACCGGAATGAAAACCTGCACCCACACGGGCCCTTTGTGGATAAGATTGGACATCCCTGACAAACGCTCACCAGCCATCATCTGTACCTTGCTCATCCATGCAATTGTCCAATCAGCCAACCATGTGGCAGCAGCACAATGCATAAAATCATCAAGATACAGGCCTTTGGCCACAGCATGGTTGTTGATGCCAGATGAGCTGCTCTGAGTATTTCAAACAACAATCTATAGAGTTTATCCAGAATGGTGTGAAAAACAAAAAAACATCCAGTGTGAGGCTTCTGCAAGTGTAAGAGCAGCGTTACAGGAGAATTGCCGGATTGGCTCGAGCTGACAGGAAGGCTACAGGAACTCAAACAGCCACTCTTTACAACCAAAGTGAGCAGAAAAGCATCTCAGGATGGACTATACACCATATCTTGTACAGTGTGACCATTTTAGTCGCATTTGCGACTGAAGATTACTTTGTGCGACTGTGAAAAAAATATATATATGCGCACCAGTGCGAGTGACCTGTTCGGCGTTGTATAATACAATCAGAATAAAAACTACAACTCCAAAACACATCTACATCGCGCAACAGTTACTTTCACACTGCTTTTTATCACCTCAGTCAACTGAACAAGTGTGCAAATACTGCAAAGAAGCCATTATGATGACAAGAGTCACACTGCAAATCATCTGCTTCTTTCAACTTGCCAATCTCATGCAAAAGATCTGAACTTGTGACTGTGATATGCTTGTGTAGCCACCACGGCATCTTTCCTAATATATATAATTTTTATTTAAAAAGAAATATTTTATGCTTGTTTATTTATAAATTATCCAACACTATTTGTCATTGCTATTATTTTAATTCAATTAACAGTGACCAAGAGCTTACATTTAACTGTTTATGATAGAGCTTCTGATTAAAGCTTAAACAAAAAAAGATTGGTATTTGGATCGGTATCGTTCGATCACCATTAAACTAAAGCACTTTGCATCTGGCGGGTAAATAAACTCAGCCAATCACATCCTACATGAGATTATTCAGATATACACAATATACACAGAGCAGTTCGAGAATTGGCTTTGGAGAATTTGGAAAATGGCTAATAGTGTAGCTTTAAATATATTTAAGAGGAGCAGACTTCAAAGACTGAACATTGACGTTTTTTGTATTTGTTTACAAGGTGGAACAGGTTAACGGTTGTTGTTTTTTGCATACAGCCTGTAAAACTGAATGTAATATTTTCATTTCATTTATAAGAAGGTAAATTAATTTGTCATGGCTCACACTATGTTCCTAAATTCTATCATAATTAAAAAGTTCTCATGCCTACTTGTGCATTATATTGTGGCACAATAATGTTACCATCCCTCAAAAAAACAACAAAAAAAAACAACTTTAACAAAAAAGTTTATTATAAATTTTATATCCTAAATAAAAACATCCTAAATTTTTGACTGTACTCCTAAATACAAATATTTTTTATTTATAATTTTTGTTTTTATTAATTTTCGTAATTAAGAAAAACTCTTAATGTAGAGTCCTGAGGTTCCTGTCAGCAAAGAACAGAAATCTGAGGCTACATTGGGTACAGGCTGACCAAAGTTGGACACTTACGGAACTGAAAAACAATTTTCAACTTTTTCCACTATTCGTCTGATCTTCAACTGAAATGGAACTCAATGTGGTCTTCTGCTCTTGTAGCCCATTCGCCTCAAGGTATGAAGTGTTGTGCATCTAAGAATACTTTTCTGCTTACCACAGTTGTAAAGAGTGGTTAATTGAGTTCAGAACTGGACACTGAAAACTGGACAGATAAAGAATAGAAAAACATCGCCTGGTCTTTTTCCACTCTTTGACTGAACTTCAGCTGCCCAGTTTCAGTGCAACAAGCAGGGAGGTGTGATGCTGCTGGATACGTCCTACATTCTCTTTAGGATAGATACACCTAAACACTAGTATTGCAGGCTTTTCATTCATATATCTGTCCTAACAACAACAACAACAACAACAACAACAACAACAACAACTGACACTTACAAATACTATGCCCAGGTGCATAAAGACTCCAAAGTGATGAACAGATTTATATAAAATTTCACTGTATAAGTGAATTCAACACTTGAACTATTAAGCCAATGTTGTAAGAACTGATTTAATAGTGTACATAAGATCTAATTCAAAGGTGTGAGTTCAATGATGCATTGATAATTACTGTTACAACTGTGTAAATGAAAATTCATTAGTATAAATGTTAATGGAAAGCTGCAGCCTGAAACATATTGATTTATACTGAAATACTCTATTCATTCATTCATGAAATACTCTATTCATTTATTCATGTGACTCTATTCATTCATGCATTTATCTTCAGTGCTTGCTTTACCGGTGTTCATTCAATAATGTACAGATGTTGCTCATTCAATACTTAGGTGTTAATTCAGTACTTCAGCAGGTTGCAGGCATTAGGCAATTTCAACACTATAGGAGTTAAAATACAGCCCTTCAGATTTGCTGGTCAACTTACCACCTCCGTTCTTCTGGCACATGTATGGGAATCTCCAGACGTTGCCAAGGCCCACTGAGAAGCCCACCTGTGCGAGGATGTACTGGAGCTTGCTGCTCCATGCGGGCCTCTCCTCGCCTTCATCTTCCTCCTCTTCCTCTTCGGGATCAACAGAGCCTTCCTTCACGTGCCGCTCCTCACAGCCGGCTGCGTTTTTCACACTCACCATGCTCTTCTGAAACGGCTCATCACATGCATCCTCGTTGGAAAGCAAATCTTTGGCAGATTCAATGACATCATCGTCAAGCTCTCTCTTGACGGATTTGCTGTTTTTGGGCATTTGATAAGTCAATCGTTCCTAAGGGGTGAAATGCCTTTTTTGGTTTGGGATGAAGGGCAGGAAACGTGCCTGAAGAACCTTAAAATCTCTTCTTTAAAGTCACGTGCTTCAAATGGAATATTAATGAGAAATCTTGGAGCGAGGTGATATTTACGGCCTCATTGTTATGTGACAGGCTGTTGGGATAAAGAATAAAAAAAAGAACAGTGAACTCCTTCTAGACCGTATTGCAAACAACCTAACTGACATATTCCTCTCACAGCGAGGAGTGGTATAATAAAGGCATTAAACTGTACCTTTCCTTGTCGCTTAGGTGTTACCATTAAAGATATTTTTTCTTTATATCATTAGTATGTATCTTATCTGGAAGTCTAAATATAGTGTACCTTTACAAATTGAAGATAGTTGACAGTTGAAGATTGCAAACAGACCTGGCAATGTTTTTCCAATATTCAAAATGAACATGAACTGTACTGGCATCATTTTATGCATAGCTCTGCTGACATATGATTGGCTGATTGAATAACTACACAAATGAGCACAAGAGTACAGGTGTCCTTCTTAAAGTGGCCAGTGGGTGCATATCACCCACAAAACACATGAACAGACTGCAAGTCAATACCAAGAAAACGAATTTTCCAAGTTTCACAGCGTTTGAATAAGTATTTTGTAGTGTTAGTGAACTGAAATGAATTTAATTAGGGTTCCTACGACAATTTTATCTTGCTAATTTTGTGATTGGAATATTTTGTTACCTAGTAGAATAACAGAGACCAATATTTCAGTTCACTTACTGTCCACATAATTATTTTATTTTAAATTATAAATATTTTCTTGGCCAGGTTATAACCTTTATAGGGCTGGTTCACACTGTATGTTTGACACCCTACTGTAAATGCTAATTTATTGCTAACACACCACATCCACGTTCTCAGGTAAAATATATATATATATTTTTTAAAAACATAAAAAGGTCAAAAAGGTACAAGAGATGTATCCTTGATGCTACCACTCCAGCGACAAGGACAAGTACAGGTTGGTATTTTTTTTAGAGGCTGTACATTTAATGAAAATAGCATCCCGTGATTTAACCTACTGATACTAAAATAATGTATGCAACAATAACAGGAATATTATAGTAGGATTGTAAGATGTAGGCTAGTAATAGCTAGACAATATGAAAAGGCGTTACACAGTATTCAAATACACCAGGTCGTTTCATTTCCACACGACGAATATTTGTGTCTATACCATACCATAACGTATTGTTTTATTTTATTTTCATTCTAACTGTTGTGTATTTGACATGTATTCAGTATCGAACAGTATTAGGTTTGCTCGGAAAATGAGCGTCTTCACCCGCGCTTTAATAATTGAGCTTCCCCGGCAATACACGAGGTCATTTGCATAAGAACCCAAACACGGTGGGTGATTGGTCAATGCTCTCACGGCGGCTACATAAAGGAAATAATTCTTTTTTTTATTGTGATATTTCCGACACTTTACTACACAATGGAAAACGCTTATTTTATCGGATATCCGTTCAGTAATATCACTTTAACATATTTCAAGTTGAATGTCCCAAAAACGATCCAGTGGCATGCTGATCAAAAAATGATGAGGCATGGCATGCCAGCCTTCTCCTACTCTCCATCGCGGCTTACATACAACTGATAAAGCTCTCTAAGCTTTCAGCTAAAATGAATCTCCATTAATACACATTTTCTACATTCCATTATAGATATGACATATCCTTCGTGTAAATCTTAAACAGAGAATAACCTAACATTTTATTCCCTGGCTAAAATGCCAGTGCCCAGACATGTGGGGTATTTCATCATACACTGCACCGAGTCTGCATGCGCATCCATCCCTATCTGACTGAAAAGGAATATATAATATAATAACAATAATAATGAATTTAAAAAATAGGGAAATACATATTGTTACCTTTTTTGAGCAAGAAATGGTCAAGGATATTCCAGTTGAATTTTATAATGCCTGAAATATAAGTCACAATGTCTCACGTGCACCTCACACTGCCTCTCCTCTATCTGACACGACTGGTACAGTTCTGCTGCCGGTCTTGCTGAAAATCAACTCTCACGTTTCGCCTTGAGTGACAGTTTCATCCGCTCGACGCTGTAGGGGTGGCTTGCCTGTTTATAAACCTACAACGAAAAAAACAGACCTTATTATTAGCACGTATATATATGTCAAAAATCTGAATATTGTACTGCGTTGAAATAAATCATTCTAGCATGCTTTTACATATGTTTTGCGTTGAATAACGATATTTAAAAATGTGTCCCCCCCATTTACTACGAATGGTTCAGGTTACTACAGAGGCCCGTATGCAGAAAACAGCTAACGTTATTGAAGTGGAATTACGAGTTTATCTCTTTCTAGGGTTATCGAACCGCTACGTAGGTGCTGTTGTTGTTTTTTTTCTTTTTCTTTTTAATTTTAGTTGATTTTTATTTATTTTTTAAACCGTTGCCCCCTCCCTACCGGCTTCAGCTGCTCCATCACTCACAAAAGAGGGCGCGCGCATGAGCCAAATGATTAGAATGTAGATGAAATGGCGCGTGCATGATACTTTATCCAGTTTATACTACAACCCAATGTTTAATATGTCAATCTGGATATCAGCAACAATCTTAAACAAATGTGCTGATTTATTTTTGGTGTTTTTTTTTTTTTTTTTTTTTTTGTGAGTGGATTAAACGAACCTTACATACTGTATTTCAGAAAGGACTGAAATTTATTTCATTTTTATTAGTCGTTTCCTGTCATTGATAGCATTTACTTTATATATTCATATTTATGTTTTATATTTTTTATTTGTATTCACTGTAAAAAAAAAAATAATGTTCAGAAAAGTCAAAATAATAATACTGCCCCACAGTGCAATATGGTATGGTGCCGTCTTGGAGTCTTGACTGACAATACTGGTAACTGCTGGGAATCGAATCAAACTTAAATTCCAGAAATAAGATTTCATTTCATTTTATCTTCAGCACCAATTGTACTTTAAACCCAGTGTATATTCCAGAAACGCTGTGATAGACCCAAAGGACTCAATCAGTCCATCACAGCCATGGAAAGTGTTAAGAAATTCATTTTGGAATATGGTAAAATAAAATGATACAGGACTATAATAGGTTGCTGTCAAATATATATGAGGTTAGATATCATGTATTAGTTAATTTTAAATATCAAGTAAAATAGGTTACATGAAAAAATTGTATCATACACTATATGGCCAAAGGTTTGAGGACACCTGACAATCACCCTCATATATATTTGTTTAACATCCCATTTCAGATTTTGTCTCCCTTTAGACTATCCACTCTTCTGTAAAGCTTTTCGACTACATTTTGGAGTTTGACTGTGGAGATTTGCCAATTCAGCCACAACAGCATTAGTGAGGTCAGGCACTGATGCTGGGCAAGAAGGCTTGGGGTGCAGCTGGCATTCCAGTTCATCCCAAAGGTGGGTTCAGTGGGGATGAGGTCAGGGCTCTGTGCAGGCCACTTGAATTATTACACTCTAAACTTGGCAAACCATGTCTTCAATGGAGAAATCTTAATGCTGCAGCATACAAAGACATCCTATATGATTGTGTGCTTCAAACTTTGTGGCAACAGTTTGGGGAAGACCCACATATGGATGTGATGGTCAGGTGTCCACAAACGTTTGGCCATCTAGTGTATGAGAAGGCCAGATTTGGAACTGCATGCTGAACGTCTATTCATTAATGCCTCGTAACGTCTAAAATGTCAATAAAAAGAAAATAATATATCAGCTCTAGTAATGATGATGGCAAAAATTGAGTATTGATAAAAGTCTACATGCTAGAAAACACCTGTCAAAGGTAACTATTTGTATCCTCTTCTGGTCTGCTGATGAACATTGTGTTTTGACATGTCACCAGATACTTATTATTTTCTGGGTTCAGAAGGAGGCCCATGTGAGGACTGTTTTGAAGCATTTCATGATGACAAACACTTGGTGAGTCACAGATGGCAGGTTACTTTGCTCACCTGTTGAATAGTTAATGCCCTTTCCTGACCCTGATTCTGGTAATCTGATGCCCCGGTGCTGTCACAAGTTTTACTCTCACCAACTTTTTCGTAAGAAGTTTGGCTTTGGTTTGTATTAAGTGTCAAAATCAAGCAATGCAAACTAGCCTGAGGAAAATTCAACAATGTCCTTATCACTGTGAACACAACTTTCTTTACCCTCATTTTATTAAGCCATTTTGTGCAGGATTTTCATCAAAGCAGAATTTCAATCCCACTAAGATATAGACATGCTGTGCATTTGTGTTTGTGTTCATATTCAGTAATATTGTGTTATATTCAGTAATCTTACAGTAATTTTACAAAGACAGCCCACTAGAGCTGAAGCATGCTATGTACAGTTGAGGTCATGCGTTTACAAAGGCCTTGCAGAATCTGCAAAATGTCAATAAATAATTTTAAAACAAATTATTAAAAAAACGAGATCATAAAAATTATATTTTAAAAATGTTTTTATTTAGTGCTGCCCTTAATAAACTATTTCACACAGCAGATGTTTACATATAGTCCACAAGACACAATGATAACTGAATTTACACAAATGAACCAGTTTGAAAGTTTACATACCCTTGATTCTTAATACTTTGTGTTGTTACCTGGACAATCAACGACTGTTTTTATGCTTTGTGATAGTTGTTCGCGAATCCCTTGTTTGTCCTGAGTATTTAAACTGCCAAATGTTCTTCAGAAAAATCCTCCAGGTCTGGCACGTTCTTTGCTTTTCCAGTATCTTCTGGATATTTGACCAATTTCCAACAGCGGCTATATGATGTTGAGATCCGTCTTTTCACATTGAGGACAAATGAGGGACTCTTACACAACTATTACAAAAAGTGTAAACATTCATTGATCCTCAAAAGACAACTGGATACATTAAGAATCGGGGGGTGTTAACTTTTAAACAGGATGATCGTTGTAAATTTGTTGTTATTATTTTGTCTTCTGGGAAACAAGTCTTGTGTAGCTTCTGAAGGGCAGTACTAAATGGGAAAAAAATAATAATAACAATTTACACTGATCATATATATCATATAAATATGTTAAGTGAAATAGCTTATTCAGGGTAGCACTAAATAAAAAACAAAGTGTTATTTTTATGATCCCTGTTATTATTTTTTAACTAATTTTGCACATTATGCAAGGCGTATGTAAACTTATGACCTCAAATGTAGGATGTAAATTAGTCCTTTTCTAGGTAAATTAGTCCAACCCAGTATGAGCCAACATAAAAAAGAAAAGCAGGGAAGCAGGATAAACCAGACACTTAAGACTGAAACAATGCCCACCATTAAATAAAAATTATTATTAATTATATAATTAACAATAAAAAACTAAACATGCTTTTCAATCATACCTTTACACTAGTGCATAAAATGTTCTGATATTTTTTATTATTCTTCATGTTCTTTAAAATGCTCTGCAAATTCAAGTAAATTATAAAGGAATCTACGGTAATGCAATAATGTTTATTAATATAATTGCTGTCAAGCCAAGGCTATGCAAAAGGTTAAGGCAAGAACAGGCCTAACATACTGTATCTCTCATATTTTGCATGTGCATTAAATCTGGGCAAACATTTATGTATAATAAATTGTATGCACTTAATTCAACAACAACAACAACAACAACAATAATAATATGCATTTATTATAATATACAGTATCTCACAAAAGTGAGTACACACCTCACATTTTTGCATATATTTGATTATATCTTTTCAAGTGACAACACTGAAGAAATGACACTTTGTTACAATGTAAAGTAGTGAGTGTACAGCTTGTGTAACAGTGTAAATTTTCTGTCCCCTCAAAATAACTCAACACAAAGCCATTAATGTCTAAACCGCTGGCAACAAAAGTGAGTACACCCCTAAGTGAAAATGTCCAAACTGGGCCCAAAGTGTCAATATTTTGTGTGGCCACCATTATTTTCCAGCACTGCCTCTTGGGCATGGAGTTCACCAGAGCTTCACAGGTTGCCAGTGGAGTCCTCTTCCACTCCTCCATGATGACATCACGGAGCTGGTGGATGTTAGAGACCTTGTGCTCCTCCACCTTAAAGGATATAATAAAATATTTACAAAAATGTGAGGGGTGTACTCACTTTTGTGAGATACTGTACAAGAGTAATATAAAAAAGTTCTGATTCTATATTGAATTAAGTCATTAAGAATTAAGTATTGTTATTTGAATTAAAAAGATATGAAAATTGCAGTACAGGCCCAAAGGCATAGAGATCATTATTCTAGCCTAAAATTTGAATGGAAATAAAGCTGGATAATGGCTACAGACCAGTAACAAAAAAAACCCTGACAGTAGAAACACAGAGACACTATCCACCTCAGAGATTGGTTTGTAGCCAAGCCTCACTTGACTCCACTAATCTGCAGTGTAAACCTGCAGCCTTGTGTCTGGGTTCTGTGCTCTGAACACCTTGTCCACTGACTCCTCACCATACATCAGAGTGGACTAGGGTTTGTTTTTTTTGGAACAGTTGAAAATTTTTGTTTCTTTATGAAACATAAACAATAGCCTCCAACAGCTCTAAGTGAAGGTATGCTGTCATATAATTAAAAAAAAAAAAGTTGTTTTTTCATTTTTTATTTTTGATGGCTTGCATAAATAAAAATGCCATCTGAAAAATCAAGCAGGACTGCATACTACCAGCTTTGTAAGACCAGGTCAAGATACATTTCTTATAACATTTTCTATAACAGTTCCTAGGCATTTTGGTTTCTTCATTAAGTTAATATTTCCATCAGAAGACCTTACATGCAACAGGGGAGGATAGCCGAAAGGATGAAAGATCAACAACACTGAAGAGCCTCTTTTTGGTATGGTGCCGCACATTGTGTGATCTCACTCAGAGTCGAGGTTACATCAGAAAAACTTTGCATATGACTTCCTGCATGCTCTATGTAAGCTATGTACACAGTAAGCATTGAGTAAAAATTAAAATGTAATGAACAAACATAGCTTTTGGTATGACTCCTATTCATCAAAAAGTCATGTGAAAATATTGTCCAAAAAAAAAAACATTGATCATTAGTTATTACACTTTACTGTTATTCCAGAAAAATGATAGTCATGATACTGTATCCCGCTCATTCTCACATCAGTTCTTCCTGTCTTGTGCTAGCTCACTCTGTCTTGTGACCTTTATATTGCAATCAAAATGTATGTCTGCCTGATATTTTAAGAAATCCATTTGATCAGTAGACATGGGCTTTGTGTCAGCTCAGACTTTGCTTCCGGTAACTGAAAATATTCTGAGAATTTCAACTCTGTGAATTTCTGGCAGTTTAATTTCAACAGCTTATTTTCACAGCACTAGCTGATGTGGCTTCATTCAGAGCTGCTATTGTGTCTATAATGAGTGTTACAGAATCAGCCACCAGACATGTTTGTTTTAACTCCAGGTGGTCCACCAGAATCTAGTAATTGGATAATCTGGATAACTCTGTCTCATCATCTGGTAACATCTTTTTGAAGGTTTGATTCACTCAGGCCATGTTGAATAAACCTAGGAATCTTTTAGCTGAACCGACTCACATGACTCAAGTTACTAAAAAGACTCAAATGATTCCAACTGTGTGGCTGATGGAGACTTGTGTGGGGAGAGACAGGAGGAGGAAAGGTTAAAACAACACTATATCAGCAAATATCAGAAATTTGCAAAGATTAACAATGGGAAGCCTGACATATCAAATAATAGGCAGAAAATTATATATAAAAAAAGTGTGTGTGTGTGTGGGGGGGGGGGGGGGGGGGGCAACAAAAGGCTGGAAAAGTAAGCGTTACTAAAAAGAAACAGCTGGAGAAACATTTTGCAAGTAATTAGGTTAATTGGCAACAGGTCAGTAACATGATTGGGTATAAAAATAGTATTTACTCAGTTTAAACATTTGATATATTTTCTATGTTCTATTGTGAATAACATATGGGTTTATGAGATTTGCAAATCATTGTATTCTGTTTTTATTTACATTTTACCCAGTGTCCCAATTTTTTGGAATTGGGGTTGTATTTCTTTTTGAACACTGTTCTTCTTTGCCATCTAAAACACACAAAAAACTAAAGACTAATACACAAAACTGTGTATTTGGCATTATGGTAGGCATAAAGAAGATTGCATCGCGAAATGCAATACAGTGACGATTGAGGGATTTATTACCTTATATACCTGCTGTATCATATTTGATACACACATTTTCAACACGATTTTCCTATAAAATAAGGTTCGAAATGTTAAGTAATTGTATGTTGCTTCAATAGAGTAAATAAAGCAGATATTTTGGATGTGGCCTTTAAGGCCTACTACTGCCTGCAATGGCCTGACACTCCACCAGAGGGCAGAAGACATGTATCTTCATGTTTTGCATACAATAGTTTTTTCAGGAAAGTATTGATCATGTTGACGACGTAGAGATCTCAGAAACTCATGTATCAATAATGATACGAATGGCGCTCCAGGTGAAATTCAAGGAAAAAGAAGAAGACACACTTGCACTGTGAATAAATATAAGATGCAAAGACAATACAGTAGGTACAGAAATGGATAAAGTAGTGTAGGGAAAAATGTAATTTACTTGTAGCTCAGTTGGTTAATTACTTTACACTGGACTACTTGGTGGAGTAAGAACAATGAATCCACTGAAACTTACCAAAAACCTTACACAAACAGCAGGATACGTTGTGCAAGCTAGAGTGCATCAAGATCAAAAGATATTAATATTTTGTAATGATGTGGCACAAATAGAGAAAGCACTGAAAGCTGATTAATTGTGAGTTGAATATATGGTTCGGTAGCAGCACCAAGCAGGATAGGCAGCTCTCCAGACGGTGGTGCGATCAGCTGAGTGCACTGAGCTCCTTGACTTGTCTTCCTACAGCAAGTGACCAAGGCCAGGAAGAAAGTGAAGGACCTCAGCTATCCAAACAATGGAGTTTTCTCACTGCTACTGCTCCATAAAGGCCAACACACAGAGAATGAGGAGGAGCTTCTTCCCACAGACCATTCAAGCCTTCAACAAGGACAAGACCAAGGACTAGAGCTTGGACTTTCTGTCACAACACCCACATCACTTACATTCTTTAATGCCTCATGTATTCATTCATCTTCAGTAACCACCTAATTCTGTATTAATAAGTATTTATCATATGGTGCAATCACTTTGCACAGCATTATATTGCACAAATAATTGCACATATCTGCACTTTATCCCAATTATAATCAAACTCAATGTTGCTGCCACCCATCTTTATAGCCTATGTTTTACATAGGTACATGCAAAGAAATGCTGTAGAGCACAGATGCCTTCAAAATAATTAACTATTTTAATTTTTATTTTAAATACCATAAAGAACAGTAAACAGCAGTAAATGAAACAGAGGCAATATTTAGTGTGACAGAAAAATAAAAATAGTAGTCTCTGGTACAGTTTGTGCAGTTTTATAAGGAAATGAGCTGTAAGTTTAATTGAGCATCTTTCAGAACCGGCCACGGTTCTTCTGAAGACTTTGACTTTGCATTTGCTTCTTATTTGTAGCAAAAACCCAGCAGCCTTAATAGTTTTTGTCTGAAAAGTGGTCTCTTACATAATATGCTGCTTTCTTTAATGACATACAAACATTAAACTTTCATACAAACTAGATCAAAATAAAACTTCTTTATTCCCCAAACAAAAACAATCGAAAATAAATGCACGTATGAACAAATGGAATTTTCTAAAAAAATATTGCAACATGGGTACTATTCCCAAAAAAATGTGGATGAAGTATTATGGAAAATGTTTTTCCAAACAAAGTTGTTGGAAGCTTGGTGATGGTGACGTTGAAGTCGAGCGACCGTGGTGTATTGTAGTGTGAGGGAAATTATTCATTTTTACTTTTAATAGTTTTGTTCTTGTTCTGTTTTAACCATCTTTCTGTAATAAACCTTTTTTTTACCTTCAGAGGACGAGTCTGCGAGTGTTGTCTAATTTCCACGACAGTAGTTAGTTTATAGCATACATTTAGCTTTTTATTTCTGGCGATTGTATTTAGGCTTCAAACTTCATAAAAGTGTTAATTTGGGAAAATTATATTAATGGACAAAACGTGATAGTACTGTAAACTTTTGTTGATCACAGAGGTTTATTTTTATTTTATTTTTTATTTTTATTTTAGGTAATCCAAAAGCCTATGGGAAAAACCTATTGGGTTTTTGTCGAGAGAAGCAGTGTGATGCTAACATCCGGGTTCAGGCACAAAATTACGTCATCCCTGCGCCACTCAAATTGATTCTACATGCCAAATGTGGAGGTTACTAGCAGGCGTATCCTAAGGACACGCAAATTACTCATTGAGCTCTGTGTTTTGTCAGAATATTCTATATAGTTAGAATATAGAATATTCTAAATATTACAGAATTGTAAAAATAAGTAAATAAATTTAAATATTCACACACACACACACACACACACACACACATATATATATATATATATATATATATATATATATATATATATATATATATATATATATATATATGTATTTTGTCCCCCACACCGCCCTGTACTTTTTGGTTTCTATAGCAACCGCGACTCCACAGCGCCATAGACGCTACAGCGAACTGGCTCGTGTTTCTCTAGTAAATTAGCGTTAAATAAAAGAAAATCACTTGGATTTCAAGTTACATCACATCAAAGACCGAAGGTTTTTATACGAAAGGTATTTATTTAACGGTTTTGCTGTTATATAATACAATGAAACTTAGTGCAGTGTGCTTCGTTGGAGCTGAATACCAAACGCGTCCTTATTGAACACTAAGTGCACTACATGTGGTTTAGAAGCCTTTATGACATCATCTAAGAAGGGTACATATGTAGGGGGTACGATTTATTTGTAATTCAGCCTTAGTGCCTGATCTTCTGCATGACAGATTAAAAGTGTTGAAGCTTGCGGTTTTAAATCTTATTTTTATAATTACATTTGTATTATTAAATCTTATTTTTTGGAGGACTTGATGGATATACGTGTACTTTAGGATTGAAAACATTTATATGCATCATTAAGATATTTTAAATAATATGTATAGGCAATTAAAAAAACAAAACAAAATCACAATACAGTGGTGCTTGAAAGTTTGTGAACCCTTTAGAATTTTCTATACTTCTGCATAAATATGACCTAAAACAACATCAGATTTTTACACAAGTCCAAAAAGGTGACAACAAGAACCCAATTAAACAAATGAGACACGAATACTATACTTGGTCATTTATTTATTGAGGAAAATGATCCAATATTACATGTCTATGAGTGGCAAAAGTATGTGAACTTCTTGTATTAGCAGTTAATTTGAAGGTGGAATTAGAGTCAGGTGTTTTCAGTCAATAAGATGACAATCAAAAACCCCAAGCACACAAGTCATTCTATCAAATAATGGTTAATAATGTTTTGGAATGGCCAAGTCAAAGTCATGACCTTAATCCAATAGGAAGGACTTCAAGCAAGCAGTGAATGTGAGGAAACCCACCAACATCCCAGAGTTAAAGCTGTTCTGTACTGAGTAATGGGCTAAATTCCTCCAAGCCAATGTGCAGGGTTGATCAACAGTTACGGAAACGTTTAGCTGCAGTTATTGCTGCACAATGGGGTCACACCAGCTACGGAAACCAATGAAAATCTGATGATGTTTTAGGTAATATTTGTGCAGAAATATAAACAATTTTAAACGGGTCACAAACTTTCAAGCACCACTATAAAAAAGTAGATACCCTAATTGACTTAACAGAGGAAATGTATGGAAACATGAAGTGTTTGGAGTTGTGACAAACTGAGTTTGAAACTTCTCTCAGGTTTGACACTGCAGTCTGACGGCTTATCCATCTTCAAATGCACACAGATCGTTAGAGCACTGACTACACTGTGCAGCATGAGAAGATCATATTAGACAAGGAACTGGTGCAATTCTTGATAGTATTTTTCTATCATGAATTGAAATGATTAGATGCTAAACTGAGCCCATCTGATTGATAAATAGCATATAGTGTTCAATCATTGGCTGAATGAGGAAAAAGATGAAAGAGAAAGAGACCTCTGAGATTTGTAATGAGTACTTTGAAAGTCCAAATAAAAATGTAAGGAGTAAAATGTATGTTTTTCTTTTTTTCTTGGAAATGCAATTAAGTAGAGTACAATTATTCAATTTCAATTCTATTCAAGTAAAATGTAAATACACCACAATAATAAGTATGATAGAAAAGTATATTTTACTCAAGTGTTCTCCATCCCTGGTGCATGGTAATCCAATTTAAGGCTAGATGGTATTAACTACATAAACAGACTTGTAGGAACTTTACTCTGATTAGGATGGATGAACATGACATTGAACAAGCTATAGACGAAGAGCTGGAGAAGCTGAGTGTGAATCTCTCTGACATGGGCACTGACAGTGATGCAGACATTGAGGAAGATTTCACTGCATCTAATGAAAAGGTGTGTGTGTGTAATCTTTTATGTAGCGGTCAAGGTAGCTTCTGTTTGAATTAACTGGACATTTTTTGGTATTTTATCGTGTCTTGTTGTCTGTTTCCCACCTCACTTTGTATTTGTATCTATTTTTCATCTTCCTTTGTTCTTTTCAAATTACAGCTAGAGAATGACCTTCCTGACTCAGTGCTTGCCTACTTTAAA
>NC_071284.1:10917500-10962500 GCF_001660625.3 Ictalurus punctatus
ATAGAATAATGAGAGTGCTCTGAAGTGCTTGTGATGAACCACTATTATATATATGAAACGCAGAGCATGACATACTTCTGTGTACCGATAAGAAGCAGTTTGAGGCAGTTCAAACAGGCTTTGTTTCAGGTTCTTAGAAGATGTTTAGATGAACCTTAAAAAGAAAAACATGTTTGTGTCTCTGTATAGCAGATAAACATTCTGTACTGATCTCAGTGACATGACATGGCCTTCTTAGGCGTTATCCTCTGATGAGAATGAAACAGAACAAGAAGTATTACAAGAACAAGAACTATTACAAAGTAAAAATGAATAATTTGATGCAGCTCAGCGTGAAGCAAAAAGCCATTACCCTATTGAAGTAGATTATTTTCCAATAACAACATATCCTGAAGTGTTTTATTCCTTTTATACCACAGCAATTTGTCAATGATAGGTTTTATTTATTTATTTATAATTATGTTTAATGTTGTGGAACAACATTCTCTTTTGGTGCCTTTTATCACTTATTGCAGTCATAAACATAAGTTATTCCCTCACCAGACTCTTGTTATTTCTCTCTCTTCAAATTAATGAGACAAAAAATGCAGCTTGTAATGTTACAGGGAAGCCACAAAGTGCAAAGCCCTCTGTCCTGAAGACACTGGAGACAAAAATATAAAATAAATGTCTCTTCTCGGAAATACACTACGACACTTGTAGTACCACAGGTTTCCACAGGGAAACCCCTGCGGTACAAGGAGAACATGCAAACTCCTAAATAAAATGTAAAACCAGCAATTTTTAAAAAAGTAATTAAAAATAGTAACTGAACATTTTACACTAAATGAAATTTTTGCCAGCAGTTACCAGGAAACTACTGTATGCAAGTAACAATAATGGTTATAGTAAATTACTGTTATTTCATTGTACAGTTTCCTACTGTAAAATGACGTATCTTATACCACAGTGCCATTAAATTCTCTGATTGCTCAGAAGGTGTTGATTAATATTCTATAACAGCACAGCTCTGACAGTAGTGTAGCTGAAAGTCAATCACAGGTTTACAGTGCATCTGAAAAGTATTCACATCGCTTCACTTTTCCCACATTTTGTTATGTTACAACCTTATTCCAAAATGGATTGAATTCATTATTTTCCTCAAAATTCTACAAACAATACCCCATAATGACAATGTGAAAGAAGTTTGTTTGAAATCTTTGCAAATTTATTAAAAATAAAAAACAAAAAAGCACATGTACATAAGTATTCACAGCCTTTGCCATGACACTTAAAATTGAGCTCAGGTGCATCCTGTTTGCACTGATCATCCTTTAGATGTTTCTACAACTTGATAAGAGTCCACCTATGGTAAATTCAGTTGATTGGACATGATTTGGAAAGGCACACACCTCTCTATATAAGGTCCCACAGTTAACAATGCATTTCAGAGCACAAACCAAGCCATGAAGTCCAAGGAATTGTCTGCATTTCTGCAGCATTGAAGGTCCCAATGAGCACAGTGGCCTCCATCATCCTTAAATGGGAGAAGTTTGGAACCACCAGGACTCTTCCTAGAGCTGGCCGCCTAGCCAAACTGAGCGATTGGGGGAGAAGGGCCTTAGTCAGGGAGGTGACCAAAAACCCGATGGTCACTCTGACAGAGCTCCAGTGTGTCTCTGTGGAGAGAGGAGAAACTTCCAGAAGAACAACCATCTCTGCAGCACTCCACCAATCAGGCCTGTATGGTAGAGTGGCCAGACTGAAGCCGCTCCTCAGTAAAAGGCACATGACAGCCCGCCTGGAGTTTGCCAAAAGGTACCTGAAGGACTCTCAGACCAAGACCAAGACAAAGATTGAACTCTTTGACCTGAATGGCAAGCATCATGTCTGGAGGAAACCAGGCACCACTCATCACCTGGCCAATACCATCCCTACAGTGAAGCATGATGGTGGCAGCATCATGCTGTGGGGATGTTTTTCAGCGGCAGGAACTGGGAGACTAGTCAGGATCGAGGGAAAGATGAATGCAGCAATGTACAGAGACATCCTTGATGAAAACCTGCTCCAGAGTGCTCTGGACCTCAGACTGGGGCGAAGCTTCATCTTCCAACAGGACAATGACCCTAAGCACACAGCCAAGATAACAAAGGAGTGGCTACAGGACAACTCTGTGAATGTCCTTGAGTGGCCCAGCCAGAGCCCAGACTTTAACTTGATTGAACATCTCTGGAGAGATCTGAAAATGGCTGTGCACCGACCCTCCCCATCCAACCTGATGTAGCTTGAGAGGTCCTGCAAAGAAGAATGGGAGAAACTGCCCAAAAATAGGTGTGCCAAGCTTGTAGCATCATTCTCAAAAAGACTTGAGGCTGTAATTGGTGCCAAAGGTGCTTCAACAAAGTATTGAGCAAAGGCTGTGAATACTTATGTACATGTGCTTTTTTGTTTTTTATTTTTAACACATTTGCAAAGATTTCAAACAAACTTCTTTTCCCTTGTCATTATGGGGTTTTGTTTGTAGAATTTTGAGGAAAATAATGAATTTAATCCATTTTGGGATAAGGCTGTAACATAACAAAATGTGGAAAAAGTGAAGCGCTGTGAATACTTTCCGGATGCACTGTATATTAATGCACTCATTCTACTATGTTATTGTTTCTATAGTAACAGCTCATTCACAGGGACTTGTATGGTGGATGCTCCACATAATCTAAACTTCATAATAAACAGATTAAAAATGCATTGTTGTCTAAGAAAGAAAAATGTGTGATCACTGATATGGTGAAGCTTTCCGTTAGGAAACATCAATTTATTATTTATGGAAGGAGTTTCCACATTAGTGCTTTATAACGATCAGTAAGTTTTTCACCACAGTAAAGTCTTCAGGACAAATAACTTTCTGGTTTACAAAGCTGCATTTTTATGTCTAATTAAATTTTAAGAGAGGGGCGCACGGTGGCTTAGTCGTTATGTCTCCCTGTGCTGCGGGGGTTTCCTCCGGGTACTCTGGTTTCCTCCCCCAGTCCAAAGACATGCATGGTAGGCTGATTGGCATGTCTAAAGTGTCCGTAGTGTATGAATAGGTGTGTGAGTGTATATGTGATTGTGCCCTGTGATGGACTTGGACCCCACCTTGTGCCCGATGCTCCCTGGGACAGGCTCCAGGTTCCCCGTGACCCTGAAAAGGATAAGAGGTATAGAAGATGGATGGACGGATGGATAACTTTAAGAGAAAAGAATAGACAGATTGGCGAGGGAATTACTGTTTTGCAGATGTTCCACAACATTAAATGTAACTATAAACTAGAATTGCACCGATACTAAAGTTCACGGCCGATAGCGATAACTGTTTATTCAGATTGATATCGGCCGATACTGATACAGATAGTCCTGCCTTTTATACCTTCTTTTAAATTGATAATAATTAATTCCACAATTCTGAAGAAAAAACTTTATTTGTTTCACAGTAACTGGTCTCATAAACAGAAAACACATTACTCAAATGAACATGAACACATTAATTAAATTCTGAAGATTAAAGTAAGAATTCTTAACTAACTGAATGTTTATTAATTCATATTAACAGAATTAATTGACTGAATTCTAAAAAACCTCCTGTTAGTCTCACATTCACTCACTACAAGCAAAAGCATTTTTACTTCATCACTGAACATCAGACTGGTAATATATAATATAAACTTTTTTATATTAACATTAACTGGATATGAAATATACTACTCTACAAATTTCTGTGCAATATATACCTTTTTTAATATACCAACTCATCTTCATTTAAATCTTTCAACGGTGTACTGACGCTTTAATTGAGCGTGAGCAGTTAGAGCAGCACGGCAAAAATTTTTAAAATCTTGACACTGAAACTCCTGCTTCACTGTGCAGCGTATGGTGTAAAACTTTGGCAGTGCAGAGTTTACAAACTGCACTTTTGTCGTCATTCCACACAAGATACATCACAAGATACATCATCTTTACACACATCATCTTTACATACATCATCTTTAAAAAAACGATGTGTTTTTTTGCCCTCTTTTGATTGACAAGATATAATCGATCCTGATCATCGGATGTTTTTAAACCTGATGTTGATAGCGTGAAAAATTGCCTTTATCGCCCAATACCGATTATTGGCCGATACATCGGTGCATCTCTACTATAAACTGATAAAGGTGTTGTTGCTTATTTTTGTATAACAGCATGCCACACTGTGCTTGATTACTTACCTATTTACAACTGTAATGCCATAATCATTACATGATAATGCCAAAAAAAAATCTATATCCTTTAAACACGCTTTAGTATTGAATGTATACACAAACTGCTTGAATAGATTTTCACAATATGGGTATGTATGAATCTGTCTCAGGAGCTGATCAAAATATTAGAAGAACAGATAGCGGAGGAGAGGCGAGTTTTCGAGGAAGTACAGCAGGAAGAAGGGAGGAGATCTGAGGCACGGTGCACTGCAGCAGCCACGAAGTTACAGGCAGCTTTCAGAGGGACACTGGTGCGTCGCTGGAGCAAAAAAGAGCTGACCAAGCGGAGAGAAGAGGAGAGGAGGAGACAGGAGTTGAGGAAAGAAAGGGAAAGGAGAAGAGAGAGGGAGGAAAGGATGAAGATGGAGTGGGAGAATGAGAGAAGGAGGGTGGAGCAGGAGGAACAGCATCACAGAGAAGAGGCAGAGAGGAGAAGAGCTGAGTATGAGAGAGCCAAGGTACATGAGCGTCATCGCCTGGAGAGAGAGCGCAAGCTGGAGGAGCAGAGAAGAAAAGAAAAGGAAGAAGCAAAGAGGATAGATGACGAAAGGAAAAGAAAGGAGGAGGAGGAGAAGCAGAAGAGGATGGAAGAGAGGAGAGTAGAAGAGGAAAGGAGAAAAGTACAGGAGGAGGAGAAAATTAAAAATCAGGAAAAAGCAAAAAGAACTGAGCATGAAATAAAAAAAAAAGATGAGGTAGAATCGTCGGGAGGGATGGAAGAGAGGAGAGTAGAAGAGGAGAGGAAAAGAAAAGATGGAGAAGAAGCAAAGAGTATTGAGGATGAAAGGAAAAGAAAGGAGGAGGAGGAGAAGCAGAAGAGGTTGGAAGAGAGGAGAGTAGAAGAGGAAAGGAGAAAAGTACAGGAGGGGGAGGAGAAGAAAATTAAAAATGAGGACAAAGCAAAAAGAACTAAGGATGAAATAAAAAGAAAAGATGAGGTGGAATCGTCAGGAGGAATGGAAGAGATGAGAGTAGAAGAGGAGAGGAAAAGAAAAGAAGGAGACGAAGCAAAGAGGATTGAGGATGAAAGGAAAAGAAAGGAGGAGGAGGAGAAGCAGAAAAGTATGGAAATCAGGAGAATGGAGGAGGAAAAGAGGAAGGTACAGTTGGAGGAGGAGAAGGAGAGAAAAGAAGTGGAAGAAGCAAAGAGAACTCAGTATGGAAGAAAAAGAAAGGAAGAGGAGAAGCTGAGACGAATGGAAGAGGGGAGAGGGGAGGAGGAGAAGAAAAGAAAAGAGGAAGAAGAAAAGAGGACAGAGGCTGAAATAAAAAGAAAAGAGGAAGAGCAGAAAATGATAAATGAAAAAAGAGTGGTAGAACAGTTTAGATTAAAGCAAAAAGAACAAGTTAAAAAGAATGAAACTGAGCAAATGCAGAAAGAGCAAAGAAAGGGACAGGACTTCAAAGCAGAGGAAATAGCAATGAAGAGAAATGATGATAGACAAAACATGGAGGAAAGAAGTAGAAATATAATTAAGGAAAAAGGATCTGGTGATCAGAGAGAAAATCCAAAGACTGACAAGGAGAGCAAGAATACTACAAAATGGGGAAAAGATGAGGAATTTGGTGATAATGTATCCCAGCTACTTCTTTCTCAGTCAGTCAATATGTCCAAAAGTTTCTTGCCCAGGACTCTGCCCTCTAGAAATCGGCAAGGCGAGCAGCTCAGCTGTAACCTAGTATCACCCCTGCCCTCTCCGTCTACTGATAACAGCAGTGTAACTGCGAGTCCATTTGAAGAGAAAAGAGTAACGGACACCAGAGGGCTGCAGTGTGCTCTGGATGACTCGAGCTCTGCATGTCTGCCTGACAGCACTGAGCAGAAGCGATTAGCCTGGATGATGAACTGCATAGCCTGGTCCAAGCTCTCCATGCAGAACAAGAGGAAGGGGCTCAGTGCTCCACCCAGGAGGAGGGCACATAGGAGAGCTTCAGGACACAGCCTGCTACCTTTACCTGTGGATGCCATTCTCAGGTCCGGATCCTGGAGCTCTCTTAAACAGGTAGCAGCAGAAACAGTAAAAGAGTCCTTAGTTATGATGAATTACTATTATTATTTAAAATTTTTTAGTAAGAATAACAGTCCTAATATCTATCCACTGTATTTGGAGTGTACTTGTGATGCAGCCGGATGCAAAGCAGAGTTACAGTTATGACACCTAAGTTGATTAATTTCCAGTTAAAGCAATTCCCGAAGTGCTTAATTCCACTTATGATAATGATAATGATAATGAGTCTTTATTGGGCATGTATACATTACAGCATAGTGAAATTATTTTCTTTGCATACCCCAGCATGCCAGGAAGTTGGGGCCAGAGCGCAGGGTCAGCCATGATATGACGTCCCTGGAGCAGAGAGCGTTAAGGGCCTTGCTCAAGGGCCCAACAGTGGCAGCTTGGCAGCGCTGGGGCTTAAACCCCCCGACCTTCCGATCACTAACCCAGAGCCTTAACGGCTAAGCCACTATATTTACTAAAGAATGACATCATACTTGGGGGGGGGCACCTCCAGGGTTGGAGGTTCAATTCCCGCCTCCACCCTGTTTTTGCGGAGTTTGCATGTTCTAATTGTACTTTGGGGGTTTCCTCCAGGAACTCTGGTTTCCTCCCCCAGTCCAAAGACATGCAATGGCAGGTTGATTGGCATCTGTGAATTGTCCGTAGTATGTGAATGGGTGTGTGAATATGTGTGAGATTGTGGTGGGTTGGCATCCCATCCAGGGTGTCCCTCAGGTTGTTCCCCGAGTCCACTGGGATAGACTCTAGGCTCCCGATGACCCTGTGTAGGATAAGCGGTACAGAAAATGGGTGGATGACATAATACTTTTTATTTATTTATAGTCCACAAAACAAGTTACTTACTATACTATTTTCACTTTATAGCAGCTCTAAATGTTCCCTCACCATCCACTCTTTTTTCTTTTTCTTTCTCTTGAATTGAATGAGAAAAAAACAAATGCAGTTTGTCATTGACACTGCAAAGCCCTTTGTCCTGCAGACTTTCTCATGTCGAAAAACTTAAAGTTACAGCTTTACCTCTTACTGTTACAAACCACTGACACTGGAGGCTCCTTCCTCTTCCCAGATGATTGCATACATTTTTTAAACGTGTTTATTTGAAGCATTTGGCATCCAAGTCCATAAGTTATAGAAGTTATAGAAAATATAATGTGTTCAAATGAGCACATTAAAATAAACCAGTGATTTGTAGCTGAACTATTGTCAGTGCTGCTGTTGTAGAAATGTAATCAGTGGCTTCTTACCAATCAGAATTAAGCATTAAACAGCACTGTGGTATGAGTACATTTAAATTGAATAGACTGGATATGCAACTTACTACATGGTTTTAATTCTCTATTTATCTCCCTTATATAAAATGCTTCCTAATGAGACAGGTATAAGCATATAATGATACTGTAATTAAATCCTAAACAGTGGTAAAATGAAATCTCCTGTCAACACCACACCAGGTAACTTCAGTAACTCTGGAGGATTTGTCCAGCTGCAGTCTCTCCACACTGTCTGAGTGCACTAGACTGCAGAGTCTGACGCTCCGGCGATGTAGCCTACAGGCCCTTGATGGACTTAACCAGTGTACTGAACTTCAGCATATTGACTTACAGGTATGCACCAGTGCCCTCAAATGGTTGTTGTGGTTGCACAAGCGTGCTGTCTCTTAAAGCTTCCTGTTCTTTCTAAAGGAAAACGATATAGCATATGTTGACTGTGGGGGTCTGGCCAGACTTGAGGTCCTGCTGTTGGGAAGGAACCAGCTTACGAGTATCCACGGTCTGGACGATGCTGTTAACCTGACTGTGCTTCAGCTTTCCCATAACATCATCTCCCGCATCAGTAAGTGCATTACTAAAGCTGACCATACAGTTGAGAATCTGCAAAATGTTAATAATTTGAAAATTATAATAAGAGGGATCATAAAAACTGAATTTGTTTTTTTATTTAGTTCTACTATGAATAAACTATTTCACATAACAGATATTTACATATAGTCCACAAGACATAATAATAACTGAATTTACACAAATGCTTCAGTTGAAAAGTTTACATACCCTTGATTCTTAATACTGTGTGTCATTACGTGGATGATTCATGACTGTTTTTATGTTTTGTGATAGTTGTTCACGAGTGCCTTGTTTGTCCTGAGCATTTAAACTGCCCATTGTTCATCAGAAAAATCCTCCAGGTCCTGCACATTCTTTGCTTTTCCACCATCTTCTGCATATTTGACTCCTTTCCAATAGCGGCTATATGATGTTGAGATCCGTCTTTTCACACTGAGGACAATTGTGGGACTCATACACAATTACAAAAGGTGCAAACGTTCACTGATGCTCAAGAAGGCAACACAACACATCAAGAGCATGATGGTGGTGTGTGTGTGTGTGTGTGTGTGTGTGTGTGTGTGTGTATGTAAACTTTTAAACAGGATGATCGGTGTAAATTGTTATTATTTTGTTTAAAGATCTTATTTTTTTCATTTAGTACATTTTTCATTTCATTTCAAGCTACATAACATATCTGCAGTACATGTTTCCAAGAAGACAACCAGAAGACTAAATAATAATAATTTATGATCATCCATGTAATGACACGCAGTATTAAGAATCAAGTGTATGTAAACTTTTGAACTGGCTCATTTGTGTAAAAATGCAGTTATTATTGTGTCTTGTGGGCTATATGTAAACATCTGTTATGTGAAATAGCTTATTCAGGGCAGCACTAAATTAAAACCCCCGCTTATTATTATTATTATTTTTAATGGTATAAGTGCGCCATTTTTTTAATGGTGCAGTTATATAGTGCTTTTATCCAAAGCACTTTACACTGTGTCTCATTCACACACACTCACACACACTCCAACGGTAGCAGAGCTGCCATACAAGGCGCTAACTTGCCATCGGGAGCAACTTGGGGTTCAGTGTCTTGCCCAAGGTCACTTCGGTATGCGGAGTCATGTGGGCCGGGAATCGAACCATCAACCCTACAATTAGTGGACAACCCGCTCTACCACGTGAAACACAGCTGCCCCAATGTTAAATCATTAACATTTTGCAGATTCTGCAAGGCGTATATAAACTTTAGACCTCAAATGTACTTGAAATCATTGCCAACTCTTTACCTTACTCACACTTCCATTAAAAAATCTAAATATAAAGTAAATGTATATTATTTTGATTTCGAATATTAACCGTATTAAACATATTCATGGAAAAATGTCCATAAGAAAATAAGATGGAAGTAATAGGAGTGATAGGAGCTTTGTTTCAGCTTTGATTTCACCTTGATTGCTTCAAATTCAAATATTAATAGTGAATATTATATTTTTAGTATGACATTATTTTAATGTTTAATGTAAAAAATTTAAGTCTTCCAAAAGATAAACTGGAGCAGCTGTTTGGCTGCTTTTATCATCCGCACTGCTTTGAGCTAGACACTGTAACAACTAGATGGCAGCATTGTCTTATTACTGTAGCTTCTTCTATATCCGCTCCAGCTGCGCATTCAAATGGGAGCCATTTGTGACTTTGTATTCAATAATCATGAATAAATATTCCATAAGCAAAAGGTTAAAAGCTCTTAGATCATATTTACTTTCAGTTCTTGGGATTTAAAATCAGATTTCTGTTTGGCTGGTATTAGATTTCTTCTTGCTCTCTCCTATACAAACGATGTTCTTTCTGTCAGGTGGTTTGGGATCTCTGAAAAAGCTTCACCGTCTGATAGTTGATCATAACCAGTTGATCAGCACGAGAGGACTCAGTGAAGCTTTCACGCTTTTGCACCTGGATTGCTCGTATAACCACCTCAGCCACATTGAAGGCCTGGAGAACTGTGCACTGCTCAACATGCTGGACCTGAGAGGAAACAACCTGACAGAGGTACACAACTATTTACAATCCTAATCACTCTGTGTTTATCATAAAAACCATAAACAGCTCTTAGAGAGGTAATCCATATTAAAATGATACTGAGGAAACCACATGAACCCAAGCACAACATCTGAAATGAGGACATGGTGAAATAATTCCCTAGAACTTAGAGAATTCCCCAGAAATTTCTTCTTGCTGTTCTCTATGTAATGTTTTCCCGCCCACTCCAGCAGACGCTCTCGACCTATGGTGGCCTCTCCCATAGTTTTGCAACGGCTCCAAATATTTTATTATAAACTAGTTCTTAGTTCTGTTTGTTCTGTTTCCCAAAATATAAACAAATTAGTCACATCAACCACGGCAACCCTGACCAGGATAAAACTCTTGGGAAGTGGTGGCCCAGTGATTGGGCTGCTGATCAGAAGGTTGTGAGTTCAAATCCCAGCACTGCAAAACTGCCATCTTAATTGCCCATTTGTATCGTATCTCAGTTGTAAGTGGCTTTGGATAAAAGCATCAGGCAAATGAGCAAACGTAATGTAAAGGTAAAGTATTTACTGAAGGTATGAGCACAGCCAGCGGTATTCAATGCACAAATGTGGCCTTTCTTTGTCACATGAGCTTAATATGTGACCACCTGCTCCATCATGCATGAAAATAAAAACTGCTCGCTCTAGTGACTATTTTGTTTGGTCCCGCAAGATCTCAGTTCCAATGCATGCAAAATAGGTTACATTGCAAATGAAATTAAAACTGAAGAAGGCCAACTAGATTCAACAAAGGAAAATGGAAAAAAATATGACATTTAATACTTTATACTTCTCTTTTTATACTGTACTTGACCTAACACTATTATGGTCACATTGCAGCCTGTGATGCACATTAAACATTGCTCTGTTTATGTTCCGATGTTAATGCCTCATTCTGGTGTCTCATAAAATGTCTCAGAATGCATGTTTGGCCCCATTCACCACAGGCCTTTAATAATAAGCGGTTTCCCACACACTCTCATGACCTACAAGTGATTAAAACTCTCTTCAGTCCAATGTCAAAAAATACCGATTGTGTTCCTTAAATTATAATAACACATAATCATATAGGGATATATTGTAAATCTCACAATAAAGGGGGAAAATCAGGAATGTCTTTCTCACATGCAAGTTCAATACACGGAGTAATATTTAGTGACATCTCATTATTCTGAATTGCCTTTTAACTGATGTAATTTTTGTTTCGCTGTGCTTTTTTGTGTCTCAGTTAATTAAAATGAGGCGAACAACCACATGAAGGAGCTCTGTTTACAGTTTTAAGTTTTCCAGAATAAAATAGATGTCTATACATATGTGTAATGTCCTTTTAATCACCAGAGTAGGATCTGAAGAAAGACAGAGCCCTTCTTATGACAGCTATTGTTTACATCATCCTCACATTAAAAACGGCTCATCCATTCACCTCCTATTAGCGTCTGCCGTCACTTTAATTCAATTTCCACTGCCAGTCTTGCTCAGTGCTCAGAAATGTGGTATTGCGGTTTCATATTTAGGGTGAGGCTTGTGTTCCTCAGCTCATGGGACATTTAATGCTTGACATGGTCAGGATGGTATTTTGGCAGTTTGGTTTTATACTTATTTTTCTGTCTCTGGCGTAGCTGCCTGTGCTTAAGAACCATGTCCTGTTGAGGGAGCTATATCTGGATGATAACAGCATCTGTTCTCTGCATGGCCTGAATAGCTGCTGGCTTCCTCTGCTGCGCTGTCTGTCTGTGCCTCAGAACAGGTGGGTGCTCTGTACCTGTGGAGTAAATCCTGTCTAGCTTATGTGATTATTTCTGTCTCAAGTCTCATTATTTTCCCCTGTTTCATCACGCTGACTGTGTTGGTTGTATTTCTTTCTCAGTATCACACTGCTACCACTGCTAGTGGACTTGCTTTCATTGAAGACACTTAATGTTAGTCTCAACTGTCTCTCAGGTAGGAAAACATCCATACAAATTGGGTTCCATGTTTATTCCAAGGTGCTGAGTGATGTTCTATAACAGCGCAACTCTAGTGAAAGGCTAAGCACTGATTTATATTAATGTGCATGTTCTAATATGTTATCATTTCAACTGTAACAGCTAAAGTATGGATTTGTATAATAATAAATGAATAAAAATATATTGATGTTTAAACAAATAAAAATGTATAATCATTGATAAGGTTTTCTGAGGAGACATTTAATTAGCACGTTTTGCAAGGAGTCTACAGTGTCACGGCTTTGTAACAGTCACAGGTAAAATAACAGTTTTCCAGCATGGGAAACTCTTCAATAACGAGAACTGCTTTTTTATTTGAGTAATTTCAAAGAAAAAAATGGAAAATGGTTGTTTGTAACTGCTATAATGTAAGATATAAACTTGTTTAAAAGATGTTCCACAACACTGAGTGGAACTATCAATGGATAAAAAAAAATGATATGCCATTCTTTAATAAATAGGAAATTGTAATCATTGGCAAATTATTGTGGTATAAGAGGAATAACACACTTCAGGACATGATGTTATTGGAAAAAAAATCCTCCACTATATCGTTATTGATTATTATTCTATAATAGTACACCCCCTTGTGCTTTATTCCTTACATATGGACCTCTATTTTAAAAAGACTTTTAAAAGTATCCGCACTAGTGGATGTGAGCTTTTATTCCTCACACTCTATAGCTCTAGCTGCTGATGTAAATTACTCCCTATTGGTGGCATTTTGTCAATTTTTATTGTGCATTCTACTTGTTGTATCAGCAAGTGTTGTAGGAATACTTAAAGTAATACTTTAGTTGGGAAAACATAGCGTAACATGCCCTCATTCACCTTACATTTGATTTTTTCTCAGATTAATACTAATCACGCATTTTAAAAAAAACAACTCATATTGCTTTGGTGTAAAGAAGTGAATCATTAAATCCCACAATCTGAGAGTAGCTCAGTTTTACGTCTACATAAACAGAATATTTGCAAAGCATGTCTATAGATTACATTTGTATCTATAATAAGATGAGGTATCATTATTTCTGCTGTGAGGGAGAATACAAACACCTTTACTTCTCTTCTAGAGCTGAGGAACATTTGTATGAGTCTTCAGGGATGCACTCATCTTCAGGAGCTTAGCATAACTAACAATCCTGTCCAGCAGGAGAATAACTGGAGGTAAGGTAGATACTGCATGTTATTGAGTAACTGATGGATTGTGTTCCTCATGGTAGCAACCGCCTACACACATCCACTCGACATTATTATGGTGAAGATGAGACCAATCAGAGAGCCCTAGCTCTTTAATAAATGAGAAGGGAAACACCACCTCCTGTTGTAATGGAAAAGTTTCCTTGGACTGCCAAACACAGCTATGTGTACATTCCAGAAAAAGTTACTAACGTTTTAAGCGTGCCCCAGAATGTGTGTAATGTAAATGCAGACACACTGCTCAAGATGGATCAGGCAAGGCGAGGAGAATAAACATTCCACTTTAACACTGAGTTTCCGGGCCGGACCACTGAGCTAGCTAATGTATCAGTGTGTCAGTTATTGGATTACCTGGTGACATCTATCTGCACGTTGACTTAAGTGCTTGTAATTCTTACAATATTTACTCAGCAGAAGAATATTTGGGAAGCAAATGCCTTTGAGCACTTACGCTGGCAGTTATGTTTTACATGAACTTAAACAGAATGATAATCGAATTAAAAATTATGTATTAAGTGGGACATGTAGTTTCAAAGTGGTAGATCACAAAGATAATGAATGCAGCTTATTTAGCTTAAATGGAAAATCCATAATTAAGTCCTATTAATCTGCTGATGTAATTTTGTTGCATAATTTAAAAATAAACTTAAAGCATTTAAATTAAGTGTAGATAGTTATAAACTGTGTTAGTATTACGTTAGGCCAACTAAGTTTGTATTGAATTCCTATCCAATCGCATGGACAATAGAAAACATTCTACATATATATAAATACAAACTTTTTTTGTTGTACTTCATTTTGGACATCAGGACACAGAGATAAGGATGCCAATCAAAATCCTCTCTACATGTCTTGTGTATGTGGTGTCTGGATGGGGAATTCACTCAGGTCGTGCTCAGTATTGAGATGAACTTGGTCTAACCCTCAGTGCCAACAATGGTATTACACTGTCTGTTTTCACTGCTGTCCTCTGGTTTTTTAATCCTAAGCCAATGATAACAGCAGCAAAATTAAAGCACCAAAGGATATCGCAAGCAGGAGCAGAGAGAAAAGAGAGGGATTTTACCTCCATAAATCTCGCTGCTGTATGAGCTTGTGTTTGCAGGGAAGTTTTCACTAAGTGATATATGGATGGAGCTGTGTGCTTAAGCACACTCTATTGCACTGAGCGCCTGTTGAATCCTCGATCCATCAATGAAGCTGTGCTGACATCCATATGAGCTACACATTTTGCCTTATTTCAGTGTTACCCTATATACCGTGACAACATTCCATTAGAAGGTATATAGTTCAATTCAATTCAGTTCAGTTTTATTTGTATAGCACTTTTAACATTGGACATTGTCCCAAAGCAGCTTTACAGACATATATATATATATTCAGAATATAGATTTTAAATGTATGAATTTATCCCTAATGAGCAAGCCAGAGGCGACAGTGGCAAGGAAAAACTCCCTGAGACAATATGAGGAAGAAACATTGAGAGGAACCAGACTCAAAAAGGAACCTATCCTCATCTGGGTGACACTGGATAGTGCAAATATAAATAAATCCCTTCTTTCAATTTGCTAATACTTCATGGCCAAATGCAACTGTGTAGCCAGGAAATTATTTAGAGTTTTTGCATGAAGTCTGTTTTGTTGAACTTATCCACTATTCACTGATGGAGACTTGAGTGCAAAACTGTTCATGGCAATTGTAGTCCTAAGACATCATAGCAAATCTGTTCATATCAATTGTGGTCCAAAGCCATCTTCATGGTTTTTAAGTGGTACCATCCTCAGTAATCTCAGTGATCTTCAGACTATCCATGTGGGGCTATCCTCAGCAGCAGCGAGTGATTGCTAATTGATGTGAACTCCAGCCAGAAGTAGGGGGCATCAGGATGTCCTGAAAGCAGAAGGGGTCAGGCTCAGAGAGTGACAGCGTGATATAGTGGACTGTACTATTAGGGTACTATGTGTATTCCATCCTGTAGTGTTAAAAATTCATCTGCTTTACTAAGCACACAGAAACCAAATCTTACAAAGTTGCAGTTTGCCATTAAGTAACTTTATACTGAACATGATGTAAATAATGCATATGTCCTTGCAAGTTTTCTAAGTATATATCAATTTCTCTTTCTCATGCACACACATACATGCATATACACAAGCACAGCCACACAAATGTTGTGACAGCCAAAACCACTTGAGTCTGACTTTGTACAGTTTTGAGAAGGAAAGGAAAATGGGCTCCACTTGATTGGCAGCCTCGTCACTGGACTAAGGCCAATAGAGCCCTTTTCACTTGTAATTCAAAAGTGTCATCACCATTTCTCTCCATGAGGATCCGACTTTGACTAAAGCTTTTTGCTCTGCACGCAGACGGCCTGCGGACTCTCCTGGGTCTGAAATGTCAAACTCATTAAACATTTCATCTCCATTTCCTAACTGATTTCATGTGCTCAATGTAAATATTCTCCAGTGGAGTAAAGGGAGAGAGAGAGAGAGAGAGAGAGAGAGAGAGAGAGAGAGCGAGAGAGAGAGCGAAAGAGTGAGGCAGAGGGAGAAGGAGAATGTGAGATATGAAAATATATTTTCCCCTGATACAGTCATATTAATACTCTGATCTTAAGTGTAGTTGCACGTTATTTTCATATGTAGATCTGCATTTATAAGCAAAAGTGAAAACTCTCTCTTAATTTTAATTGTTAAATCATTTGCATCCTTGTTGGGTAATTGATTTCAGTTTTATCCTGTTCTGTATTTTATCTCGTTCTGTTCCATTTCTGTGTGTGGTGACAAAATTCAATGACGTAAATCATTTCTCACATGTCCATGTCACAGTGTTATTTGTTTGATCATGTGAATCATGTGAACTTGCTTAGCGGATTTTTCTTTATGCAGGTCTTCTGTTCTGGCAGTAAATCCAAGCTTGATAAAGCTGAACGGAGAGCAAACCGGCGCCTCAGGAAAACTCTCTGCAGACTCAACACAGCTGTGGAGCTTCCAGGCCCTCTGCCAGGCGCACCAAGATCAGATTGACTCAGTACTACAGAGACACAATGTGGAGATCAGGTAGGAGACTAGCACTAGCAGTGAGAGTTAATTATTCAGTGTATATTTGGTTGATAATTGTAATCATTTCAGTTCATCAAATGATGACAGAATTATCGCTGAATAATAGTTGACTGTTTTTAGATTACAGATTATAATAGGATTCCCTGTGACTTTGTGTAGGATATGCGGTACAGAAAATAGATGAATGGATGGATTATAATAGGATGAAAATTCTCAAACATTTCTTCTAAATGATTATAATAGTTTATGGCTAGTGAGCCTGGAGCCTTTCCCAGGGAACTCGGGGCACAAGGTGGCACGACAAATATTCACACACCCATTCACACAATATGGACAATTTGGAAATGGCAATCAGCACATGTCTTTGGACTGGAGGAGGAAACTGGAGTACCCTGAGGGAACCCCGAAGCAGGGGGAGAATAAGCAAACCTGCACACAGGATTCAATAGGTAGGATTCGTACCCCCAACCCCTGGTGTGGGAGGCATTTATGCTAACCAATAAGCCACTGTACCCCTGGCTGAATCCCATAACTGTTTTAATTTTATTGGAGAACAGGGTTGACACTAAATGTGTAGACTTAAATTTTAGACCAGGGGTTCTTAACTCTAGTCCTGGAGACTTCATGCCCAAGTTTTCTTAATGCCACACACCCAATTCAACAGATTAGCTCATTATTAAGCCCTTTATTGCTTTGGGTAAAAGTGTGTTGAGGCCAGGGAAAATGCCAAAGTGTGCAGGGCATTATCTCCCAGGACTGACACTATACCCCCCCCCCCCCCCCCCCCACACACACACACACACACACACACTATTTTCAACTATAAGGACATTTAAATGAAATTTGTACCTCAAATGGTTTTTACACAACGATAAAAATCACAGACTTTGTTTACGTCAAGCAAACGATTTATTTGAATAGCTTACTGTGATTAGCCCATGGTGGCCAATGAGCATACAGCACAACTAACAAACAGGTTATGTCCCAACCTGCAGACTAAAAAGTTGGCAGCTTCACTATACAAAGTAGCACCTGGCAAAGTATTTTCACATATTGTTTAGTACACCAATAGGGATGAGTGAAAAGAAAACAGAAGCAAAAAATTGTAAATAACTCTTTCACTTGTCTTCCAAATTCCAAATCTCATCATCACTTTATTCATAGCAGAGTTATCTCAGGACATCATTAAGAACACAATCCTCCTGTAATAGTAATCCTCAGCCAGTGCTGGGTAGGAATTGGCAGGAAAATTTGTAGGCAAATGTTATATGGCAGATTGAATGCATCAGACATCATTATGCCCCAGCTTCTGGCATGAAAGAAATCTGAATCCATGGTGACTGGCAGGAGATGCAGCCAATCAGAGGAGAGAGAAAGTAAGAACAAGAGAGGGTACATAACTCAAACATGGTCACTGAAAGAGTCAGTATGATACTACAGATATCTTATTAAACAGGCAAGGCATTAATTTGTGTTCAAATATGATGGGAATGACAGTCAACCTATTTATCCTTGTTGTGGAGTTTGTATTGCTACCCAGCTATGAAGCTGTTCAGCTGGAAAACTCATGATAGACAGCTAACGATGCATGGAAGGATTCAAACATGGTTATATTGGTTAAGAAATGGTGCCTGTTTACCTCTGAGTGTATATTTGTTACTCTGTGTATTAGCTAGTGTGCCAAAACTATTCAGCTTGTAACTAATGCTTTTGATAATATGGAGACCAAAATACAGAGAATTATTTAATAAAACATACAGAAAACATACCATACATATACACACATAGGAAGTGAACATACGTGATCTTTTAGTTTATCTAGATGTATTTCAGATAGCTAGCTCTAGTCAGTAGGACTAGTTTTCTCAGTTTTGGAGATATGCAGTACTCAGTACATGTCACATTGATGTGCTCAATAAAGTTGTTTTAATACTCATAATGCTTCTTTAGTATTGAGGCAGCAGATAATGACATTTTCAGAGCTACAAAAATTGCAATGCACGGCTGGAAATAGTCAATGTTACTTAGGCATACTATTTAGTGCACATTGTACAGTTCAGTGGTGAATTCTCTGTTGACTTGCAGCCGTGATATTAATCGGCACAGTGGACGAGGATTGTGCAGCACAATCCAAATGAAATATCTTGCAATAGCTTTTTTAGGTACCAGACAAGGCAAAATTTCAAAAATGTACCTCCTGTGGCTTTAAATAACGAATCAGTACATTTCTGATTTTTGAAACTGGTTACAAGATACAGATTTTAAAGAACATGTCTGCTTGGATTTCTGTGTAAACTGCTTGTCACATCCTTATTAGCAGACAAATAAATATTAATACATATTAAGGGTCTGTTTCTATAAATATTGTTGACTAGCGTTTGGTGTCAGGGAAAACCATCTTTGATTTGGAGAGGTAGAGAAAGGCATTGATTGTTAGAATAAAAATAGAATCTCTTGAGATGTTTTATAGGCACTCAGGAACGATAGAGCAATGTCTGAAAATGATATGTGATAAGTAATGAACTATAAACAAATATGAATTATAAATAAATCTACGTATCCTACCATGGTGAAATAGTGAGTATGTCTGAAAGTTTTGCAGTAGTAAGTTATGGCGAATGGACTTTCTGCTCATTAGGATGAATGCAGTATATACAGAGAAAGATGAGTGCAGCTGTTTATTATTTAGAGGCAAATTGTTGTTGAAGGAATGATTAGGCCCAGTATGTGTTCCAGAGCTAATGAAACATGCTTATAATGTAGTGTACACAAACGTCTCACTGGCACAATGTACATGTTTCACTTTTAAACACAAAGCCTCCTCAGGCTGGCTGCTTTAGACCACCTACAGACAGAGCAGTAGTCACTGGTCAGCATGTGTGCGTTGTATGTCTAAGTGTGTGTGAGGCAGGTCTGGCTGATCCTGTGTGATAATAATGATAATGATGAGTCTTTATTGGTCACATATACATTACAGCACAGTGAAATTCTTTCTCTCTGCATATCCCAGCATGCTAGGAGGCTGGAGTCAGAGTGCAGGGTCAGCCATGATACACTGGCCCTGGAGCAGAGAGGGTTAAGGGCCTTGCTCAAGGGCCCAACAGTGCCAGCTTGGCAGTGCTGGGGCCTGAACCTTCCGATCAGAAGCCCAGAGCCTTAACCGCCAAGCCACCACTGGCCCTTTAAATAAATAAATAAATAAATAAAATAAAATGATGAGACTCTTTGTCTCTTCCGATCTTATTTTAAAAAGTGGCTTCCCTGGATCAAATATTTGCCTCTAAATAGCTGTGAAGACTCATGATAGCTACTCAGATCCTTTTCCCTTGCATTCTACATATTACACAAAGCCTCTTTTTGGTCCCTACATGGACCACCACAGCCAATTAACATCTGACCTGACCTGGTGTCAATCCCCAGCTCACCCCGGGGAAGGTGAAGAGTCCACCGTCTGGCTGGGTGATGTTGTATCACTGGTCTGCTGAGCGGGCACAAAGTGACTAGAGGAAATGCTGTCTAACAGAACTCGCACATGGGGTCACCCTTGTGTCCTTTGTACCTTTGATTTGCACACAGATATCTTACATTCTCCAGCAGTAGCCTCATGAATGGTGCGTTCTTCCAGATTTTTGCCTTTGCTTTCCGGAAGCTGTTTCAGGTATCAGTAGGTGGAATGTCTCAATAAAAGTTTGAGTATTTATTTGCCTTGACATATTTTCTAGTACTACAGCAGTCTTTTGATTATAGCAGGTCCATACCTGATGTCAAATTAATGTGTTTAATGATTGGATCAAATTGTTATTTATTTAACAAGAGTTGTTTCTAACACCACTTAATTTTACTATTCTGAGACTTTTACTAAAAAAGAGTGAATGTGTGTCTGGGCGTGTGTGTGTGTATGTGTGTGTGTGTGTGTGTGTGTGTGTGTGTGTGTGTGTGTGTGTGTGTGTGTGTGTGTGTGTTCAGATGCCCCTGTGCCCTGTCTGAGGATTGAAATAGCAGGGGTTCTGTATTGCCTGAGAGGATACAGAGAGCTCAGAGGGCAAGATTAGAAGGGGGAGAAGCAGCCGTTGCTAATAGAATAATTAGCGTGAGATTGAGATGCCTTTGTACACATTTAATCCACATCATGAAAAGTCTCATTATATGACAGTGAGACTTTCAGCAACAGCTGCCTTGAAAGTATGCGGTCAGATAGATTCTCCCTCTTTCATTTTTCTATTCATTAAATGAAAACACTTGCAAAGTTAGAAAGCTCGCTTTTAATAGCCTCAAAGACGTAAAATGATCAGTTTATTGACCAGTGTGGCTAGGATGGTCCAATTGTGTAGTTAGTTTGTAAAACAGAAAATATTGTTGTATTCAGCATTGTGAGCCTGAACGTTTCTTCAGCAGATTCTTGATTCCTCACTCATTAACTAGTTTCATTTATAAATAAAACAACAACAACAACAAGAACAGCAACAAAAAACAGATGCAAATTTTGGGAACTCTTTAAATCTATTCATTTAACGAAATGTAAGTTTATAACTAAACTTATTTATTTCTTTAGTTATCAGGCATTAGTGGTGTTATCGCAATTCATGTATCCTTTTTGTGCTTCAAATATTTGCATTTAAATCTGAAGTGGGCATGGCCTAAACAAGAAAGTTTATTTATTTATTGATTTGATTCATTTATTAGGCATTAGAGGTGTTGATGCGATGCCAGTCTCTGCATCTGTTTTGTGCTTCAAATATTTGGATGTAAATCTGAAGTGGGCGTGGCCCAAACAAGAAATCTGCATCCCACCACACACCTTGATACGGTGATACAAACCTGTAGTCTCAAATGGATGCCCTGTGAACCTTTCTCGCAAAAAATTAAAAACAGTAGTCCACCTCCTATTCATATCTGTATTTGTATCTCTTTATAATATAGTTATTTGTACATTCTGAATAATGTATTCATATTTGATTACATTCCTATTAGGAATCATTTAGTCGCTCACTCTATTAGCTGTTTGGGTTGTTTTTTGTCAAGTGGTGCTTTGTATACAGTCTGTTATTATTGCTCTTGCTCTTTCCATTATGGCAAAAGTTTCATCTAATGTGACGTGTGTGTTTTTGTGTTGTACAGCTCAGCTCCATCTGCACTGCATGCTCAGCTCTTGGTTGGTAAGCATGCTGCTGAGCTGTTCCAGTTGGCTGAAGAGCAGCGCTATGCTCATGAGTATGGAGACAGCTGTGTCTGCGAGACAGCCATGCAGGAACCTGTGGCCTCCAGAAGCCTGCATGAATTATCTGCCTGGGATTTAACACAGGAGAAAAGTGCTGAGGCCAAAACCCAGCAACCAGCAGAGGACAAGACTCTGAGCTGGCAAGCACCACATGTCCAGAATGTTACCCATAACTGCCAGTCTCCATATGGTGACTATAATGTTGGTTGTGCAGGTAGCTGCATAAGTCCTACTCAGCAATTCAGGGACACACAACCGAGTGAAGATAGATCCAGCAGATATGGTGTCCAGGCATCCAGGGTGGACCTCAAAACGTATGAGTGATAACGATTTTCTCAGTGTTCTTTCTTCCCATGCAAACATTTATATAATAATAAGTTATTTGTATCCTTTGCGTTTTAATTGTAGACAAGGGCATTTCTTATGGTTTAGACTTAAAGGAATACTCCAGTTTATTCTCTGTCCACCATCTCTGTAGTCTATAAGCATTTACCGCAGAAAATATTTTCCCTGTACTGAAAAAAACAAAGGAAAAACAATTAATAGGTCCTTAGGGTAGTCAATGAACATTTATATGAAACATATATCTTTGTACAAGGCATTTAGGAATAAGTAGTCAAAGATACAGTGTTTGTAAATTAAGCTCCAAATCTTTACCTTTTCAGCTACATTCTCAGAGGGTAGATTTGCGTTTGTTTTTAATTAATAGACTTTATTGTCCATTGTTGAATGTGTTGAAAGTTGGATAAAACAATATAAGACTAGCTGTAGCAAGACATTCTCTCATGTCTGTCTCATCCTAAGATCTTTATTGTTAGGGTGTAATGGTTGTAACCCTTAAAATTAAAACTTCACCAACTACCCTTAGACTTCCATTAGAAGCAAGTTTTGAGTAAACAGTATTTTTTTGGTTTTTTTTCAGTAGAAGGAACTTTTAAAATGATTGTCTGTTGGAATCACATGGTCACTTCATATGTAGTATAGTTTAAAAATGTTGGTGTATTCCTTTTAACAACACAAATGTTCCATTATCTATCAGTCATCGTGAAATCACTCTCACATGACCTTGAATCTTCAGCCTGTCCTTACCCCTCCGTTGACTGCTGATAAATTCATTTGATTCGTGACTGAAGAGATATACATTTAGTCACCCATAATCTTTTAGCCTTACATCATCTGTAATGACTTTCTTTGCTATTATTCAGAGTGGCAGTTATGGTGATCCAGCGCCGCTGGCGTGAACACAGACAGAGGAGACGCACGGGCCATTTAGGGACACCTGCAAAAGCTCATACAAGATTGAGTCCTCCAAGAAAAGTGAAATCCAGCAAAAGAAAGCCTGAGTGTCTTAATAAAGACTACGCTGCTTCTGTCATTCAGGTATGGCTTACTTAGCAAGAAGAGATGTTGTCATCTTTCACGAGTGTGTCTGATCAGACAGAAATTGCACAGTGATATGCTTCTGAAAGGTGTTTTCAATTCCTCCTTTTATGAACATAATAAAGAAAGCTGGAATAAAATGAAATCTACTTCATTACATTATTACTGCCATGGGCTTGTTTTGAATAGCACGAAAGTACTTTTGGAAGCAGACTGTTCTTTGCTCACATAACTTCTGAGACAGATTTTCTCCATGCTACTTATAGTTGATGAGTCCCCAAGGGTTTGACAGAGTAAAAAAAAAAAAAAGATGAATCAGATTCCAGTGCTTTGGTGAAGTGGGAGCTTTGGATTCTGATCTGTACTGTTCTGAAGTCTTCCACCCCCCGGTCTGTTGGGAATAAAGAGATTTAAGGTTGTCCCAGTGTTCCATTTGTCTTATACTGCTTAAGTCACTGAAAGTTCAAACAGCAGACCGTGGGGCAATTAAACAGAGGTTAACATGTTTTATCTTCCTAATGGGATAACACACAATATTTACGTTTGCGTGTGATTCATGGACCTGTGTGTTTGCCCCTGCAGGCAGTATGGAGGGGATACGCACTACGGAAGAGGCTGACTCGTGCTCTCATGCTTGCCCAGATATCAGAGGGAGATGAGCCCTTTGAGGAAGTGGACATGGATGAATTCATTTTTGATGAGGTAGGAGCAGAGTCAGCGTGTTGTTGTAATAGCTGTGAAATCAGTACACAGATGGACGGCTTGTGCTGTGACACTGACGGCACCCCTCACTAGCAGCCGTAGCATGGAGGTGGGGAGTTGCCATTAGCAATTAGCTGTACACAAAGAAAAGTCATAATAATCAATGAACAGGGAAGACAGAGGCACTGCTTAGCTGCTTCGCAGTACAATAATCACTTTCTGGCTCGTATGTCCTCAAACATTTTCTGCCTCATTGTCTTTGGTATTCATAACTTTAATCCCTGTCATGCATCTATAATTTGTAGACCAAACAGTTGTGGACACCTGACCATCACGCCCATGTGTGGGCCTTCACTGTTCTGTTGCCACAAATTTGGAAGCACACAATTGTATAAAATGTCTTTGCATGCTGTAGCATTAAGATTTCCCTTCACTGGAACTAGAGGCCCAAACCTGTTTCTGCTTGGCAATACCCCTGTGCACAAAGTGAGCTCCATAAAGACATGCTTTTCCAAGGTTGGTGTGGAAGAACTTGATTGTCCTGCTCAGAGGGCTGCCTTCAACCCTACTGAACACCTTTGGGTTGAACTGGAATGATGACTGCACCCCAGGCCTCCACAGCCACACACCAAAATCTAGTGGAAAGCCTTCCCAGATGAGTGGTGGGTATTATAACAGCAAAAGGGGATGAAATCTGGAATGGGATGTTCATCTAACAATCAGTGATGGTATGATGGTCAGGTGTCCACAATCCATATTGTATAAATGTCTATTTATACCACAGCTCTGTTGAAATCTCTCTTCTGATTGGCCAGAATGTGTTGCTGTAATATGCTATAATTTCTAAGGTGTCTCATAAGTCCGGCATTATAGGAGAAATATAATAAACAGCAAAACAAAAGTTTTTATATATAGAAAATGTTATTTTTTCACAATAAATAGATTCCTCTGAGTATAATGATTCATATCTGTTCTTCCTTGCTCAGATTCATCATGGTCTGTAAATCTAGAAAAAAATACATTAACGTTATGATGCTAGACTTTTGGGACACCCTGTATAGTAAGAGCTAATTGATACAGACAAGTATGGCAGACACTCCACATAAAAGGATAAAAAAAATCGTGTGTTATTATTGATATTATTGATATTATTATTATTATTATTATTGATGATAATGTTTTTTGCGAGTAGACATTTATTTAGCATTTGTGGAAGGAGTCTCTAGTGTCAAAGCTTTGTAAGTGTCAGAGGTAAACCTGTAACGTTAACAGTTTCTCAATAACATCCATCCATCCATCCCTTCATCCATCCATTTTCCGTACCACTTATCCTACACAGGGTCATGGGGGAGACTGGAGCCTATCCCAGGAAACACATTCACACACCCATTCACACACTGCGGACAATTTGGTAATGCTAATCTGCCTACAGCGGGGCTGGGGGTGGAAACCAGAGTACCTGGAGGAAACCCCCAAATCACAGGGAGAGCATGCAAAACCGGTACACACGGGGTGGAGGCGGGATTTGCACCCCCGGGGGTGTGAGGCAAACATGCTAACCACTAAGCCACCTTGCCCCCCTGTTGGTAAAATGACAACTTTTTTTGTCTTCGAAAGAGAAAAGCGATCTGATTTATCATCTTTTTTAGAAGTCCAATTTGAGTATCTGTCCAGGGGCAATGAGACTGTTAACGATGAATGGATAAAAAATATGACGTGTCATTCTTTAATAAATAAGAAATTGTTAGCATTGGTTGAGTGCTGTGCTATAAGAGTTATAAAACACTTTGTAATGTGCCGCTATTGGAAAATGATCATCTTTGGAGTGACACAAGAAGGTAATAGTTTGGGTAATAGTAACAATAATCCTGTTGTTGATTATTTTCCTATAACAGCACTTTCATTTCATTCATGATTTTCTGTTTGCTTTGACACAATAAACAAAGTAACAGGATGCGCTTTGTCATCCGTAAAGTTCTCAATAAGATGCTGGCGCATTCTCTGAGAAATAAGCTTCTATTTCAGTCCTCACAAGTTGGACATGTGTTCTGAATAGGAAGCCATGGAGAAGGACTGGATTACTCTGCATTCTGACATGTCGCCGTCCTCAGTGCTGCCGTATTCAGAACAGCTGCCGCTGCCAAAGGTAACAGGCTGAGAAGCCCTCCCACTGTCTGTGGGCCAGCCCAATCCCAGAACCTCTGGGTGATTAATCAACAAATTTATTACCTCCAAAAACACCATTACATTCTATGCCGCTTTTAACTTCCTTTGAATCAGCAGATGTCGTTTTTCATCCGAACCATCTGCATCACAGTAGCTGAGCTATGAAGCAGTGCAGCTGCTAGAATAGAGTATTTTAATGTCTAATATAATAATGTTCAAGCTCGGAAAAAGATGGAGCTTAAAAAATATGGTGCATGAAGAAGGAATTTAACTGGCTTTTTAAGCAGCAGAGGTTAACATCAGGATGATTTTATCTTTCTTCACTTCATGATTTGTGAATAAGCCTTACAAAAAACAAAGACACATTCCATATGTAGTTGCTAAAGCTCTAGAGTGTAAAACTTAATGCTTAATGTAATAACCTTAATTCTGAGGAAAAGATAGTGCATGGTGATAAGATTTTATATATTTATTTTTTACCTAATGTTTTGAGAGTAAGGCTTATGAAAAGGATGGTACATTTCTTGAAATATGAAGCGGCATTCCCTTTCTAGTCTGTAAAGCAGGGTATTATAGTGTCAGATCATAAAGATCATATTAACGATATGCTTTGTTGGATTTTTTTTAGCCTCTGCTTCCTCTGCCTGAGTTTGATAAAAGTGCATCCGTGGAGCCATTTAAGCTCAGACAGGCCTGGATTAGCGGTGAGGAAGCCCCAGTGTCAGAGCAGAGTCCATCAACTGATCCAAGCACAAGGTAAACATGTCCGTAAAAAAGTGAAACCTCATCTAAAAAGAAACTGAAATTGTCATTTGTGTTGTTTGTGCCAGTCTGAGATGTTATAATGGCTATATTTAATAGCTGAGAGTGGCATCATGGTGCATTAAATCCCACTCAACTCAAAACCAAACCAAATATCTAACTAAATTCATACCATTTGTTGCACTGATTTGTGCTGTACATTGTGCCAGTTTTTATTTCTTTTTTTTTTAACATCAAGCATCAAATCTACAAAACGTATGCCTGTTCAGTTGTTAACTAATTATAAGAAAAACCTGAATATATGAGAGAAAACAGAGTGAGAATGAGTACAAAATATACTAGAAAGGTGTACTGCACGATATAATTACAGTGCTGTAAAAATGTATTTGCCTCCATCCTGATTTCTTCTTTTTTTGTGTATATCTCATACTAAATTGTTTTAGAGATGAAAACAAAATCTATGATAAAACTAAAGCAACCTGGGAAAACATAAAATACAGTTTGTAAATGATAATGTTATTCATTGAAGCTAAAAAGTTATCCAATACCAACAGTGGCTGTGTGAATATGTATTTGTCCACATAGTTACTAATTCCCCAAATCTATGAAACTGCATTCATAATGGGGTTCAGCTGGACTAAACACAACCAGGCCTGATTACTGCAAACCCTGTTCAATCAAATCAACACTTAAATAGAACTTTTTCAACAGCATGAAGCTAGTTAAGAGGTCTTACCCAATAACACACTATGCCAAAGTTGAAAGAAATTTCAGAAAGGATGAGGAAGAAGGTGATTGAAATACATCAATCTGGGAAGGGTTACAAAGCTATTTCAAAGGCTCTGAGGCTCCAAAGTCATAAAAGAGCCAAGGACAATATCAAAAGAACCTACAGGCCTCTCTTGCATCAGTAAAGCTCACTGTTCAAGACTCCACTATCAGAAAGACACTGGGCAAAAATGGCATCCATGGAAGAGTGGCGAGGTAAAAACCACTGCTAACCCAGAAGAACATTAAGGCTCATCTGAATCTTACCAAAACACACCTTGATGATCCTCATTAGTATGAGATATACACAAAACCAGAAGAAATCAGGATGGGGGCAAATATTTTTTCACAGCACTGTAAGTAATCCTATGAAGAACCTACCATGCTCTGTGGTATGTATAAAATGCTGAGCAGGTCCAGTTGACCTCAATTGAGGATAAAGATGGCATTATCTAAGTGACTCTGAAAGAGGATTCACATTAGAAGCTTCAGCTGTGTTCAGTAGAAAGTGATGAAAGTGACATCTACGTTTATACCTGTGGGTCTAACTGGCATGGCTTCCCTCCTCTTGTCCTCTTAGATAGAAAGCTAACTGCAAATCAATACAAACTTATTCTGACTCATCACTATTAATCTAAAATGAAACATATCTACATGAGATACTAGCAATTCTGACCCTCCTGCTCTCCAGACCTGCCTGATCCATTCTGATACCCTACTTCTGGTTGGAGTTCTTATCACTTGGAAATCACTCGCTGCTGAGGATGGCCCTACATGGACAGCCTAAAGATACATGAGATTACTGAGGATGGTACCACTTAGAAATCATGAAGATCGCTTTGGACTGCAATTGCCATGAACTGTTTTGCACGCAAGTCTCCATCAGTGAACAGGGGTTAAGTTCAACAAAATAGACTTATGCTAAAATGACAATGAATTTGCTGGTTACACAATTGCACTTTTTGAACATGTAGTAAACAGTTATAGAAGGGATTTATTTATAATTGCACTATCCGGTATCACCCAGATGAGAATGGGTTCTCATTTGAGTCTGGTTCCTCTCAAGGTTTCTTCCTCATGTCGTCTCTTTCCTGGCCACCGTCATCTCTGGCTTGCTCATTAAAAATTGATATCCTGAATTTGCATATTTCTGTAAAGCTGCCTTGTGACAATGTCCACTGTTAACAGTGCTATTCAAATAAAATCGAATCGAATTGAATTGAATTCTATCCTGTTGGCAGTGGTCTCTTCCAGGATGAACCCGCCCTCATCCACAGTAAACGAGGACTCACTGAGTTGTTTGATGAGGATGAAACTGTTGTAAATCACATGCTATTAGACAGTGCTCCCCACGACCATCATCAAAACACCAACTGAGAGAATATCTTTTGGACGAATGGTGTTCATTCCATCAGTACAGTTCCAGAGACTTGTAGAATATGTGTCAATACACATTGAAGTTGTTCTGAAAGCTTGTAGTAACGCAACACCAAACTAATACATTTTATGGCGGTTTTTCTTTCAATTTTGTCACGCATCTATAGTGCTGTATATTACAGAAGTTATGAGACAGAACTGATGGTTTAAATACCTTTAGTATTGACAAATTATTGATGAATTGTGTGCTTTGTGTGTATTTCAGAATGCGATGTCCTGCATCAAGACTAGGAAAATATTCTTTATCAGAAAAATCTGAGAAAATCCTGGAAGAATGGTATCGAATTTTTTTTTATTTTATTGTTCTTTTTTTTAAAAAGTTCATAGAGAAGACCGTAAAGATTTGTGTGTTTCTCTCCTTTCAGGGGTTTTAGCAGTTTCTCCACTGCCCTTCTTATGCTAAAAAGGGCTCAGAGGATGAAGGCTGGGAAGCAGCAGCATCCGAGAAAATTACAGTGTAAGCGTAATACTAGCATTTATTCCGGTTCCGTCTGACTTTTTTTCTTTGTTCGTGCTATTAAGTTAACAGCCGTCCTGTTTATCAAGTAATCATACAGGGATTTTTATGGAAAGGACAAGTGGAGAAGAGAAAGTTTTATGTGTCTATAGCACAGTGTAAAAGAATTGCCAATAATTATTTATTCTTATTGCAGCAGGTTTTCTCTCTCTATCATTATAGTTGTCCCTATACCACTATTTTCATACGTGTATGAAAACATTCTCACTGTAGCATTTCAGTCTGGTTGAGAATGACTAAAATTGTATGTGCACATATTCAGCATGGTGAACATGTGGACTATAAGTGAGCAGTTTAATGAAAGAAAGAAAAAATACTTCTCAAAACAATGTCTGTCTGATGTTATTGTTTTCTCATCTTTGTCTCTGGTTGGTGTTATGCTAGCATGGAGGCTTTCCTTTTAGAGCAATGGAACAGACAGTAACAGCGAGCAGCTCTCCTTTTTTCTGTCATGTTCAATTTGCCTGAATTTTGGAGCACTTGCTGGAATTGACTATTCTGCACTATGTTGTGTGCCTAAGCTTGGCTATTATTATGAGGAGCTATAGAAGAGTCACTTGTCCTGAGGTTACTTCACGGTGCTATGAGCATGCGAAGAACCACAGAGACAGTAGTCCTGATCTGTGCCAAGTTCCCAGAGGCTTGGCCTGGAGCTGGATTTGATCAGGGTCAGAAGAGCGTGACTCTTAATGCCACAAATCCAATCATAGGCCCATGAAATGAGGGCCTGTGTGTAGCTCAGAAAGCCTCTGCTCCTGTTGAAGCCGTGCGCTGTGCTAATTCAAAGTGATGGTGCGTGCCTGAGCATGAGCTCACTTTAACTCTGTCTCTGTCTGTGTTCTGGTGTCACAGATCCAGCGGTACATTTGACTTTGTTCAAGAACCACGACATGCGGCCTGTGGAGATGGCGATCCAAAGATCCAGACCTGAATTCAGAGAGGAAATTAACGGTATGATTGAGATATCACAGCTCAACTGACATCACCCAAAAAACAAAAACAAAGCACAAGCTCTAAAGTCGATGGTATGGCAAGTTCTTAATAGTAGCATACAGTAACACGGATAATGTTAGCATTTTTTGGGGAACGTGGTCTGAGTTAGATCTCTTTGGTTCACTTGGAAACCTGGGCATCGCTTACCTTGATCAAATTGAAGGCACATGACATGGCGGTTAATAGCCAGCCGTTAAGCTGTTTGGGATGATGGAGAATAAACAAGATGATTGTATTTCAAGAGGACTTGGTTGCAGAGCCGAAGTGTGAAATCGAGTTAAGTGCAGAGAAGGTAGAGAACATAGGGGTTCCAGACTCCTCAGAGTGAGCGAGAGAGAGAGAGAGAGAGAGAGAGAGAGAGAGAGAGAGAGAGAGAGAGAGAGAGAGAGAGAGATCTGTGTAGTTCAGTGTCATTATAGTAAAGAGAGAGAGGGGGAGAGAGAGAAGCCTTTCAGCAGGAGGGGGTTGTTAGATAGAGGGTAGTGAGGTGGGGTGGTGGTTATCATTTGAATGGGATAGCAGGAGAAATAGTTATTGAGACACAGAGATAGAGGTCTTCTTGCTTAAGCTTTTTCTCTTGAATGGCAAAGAGTACAAGCATTTCCTCTCTCCATGCAAAAGATTTCTTTCTTTCTGTTTTCCTCTTCTTCTTCTTCTTCTTCTTCTTCTTCTTCTTCTTCTTCTTCTTTTGTGTTGTTGTTGCAATTCCCCTGTAAGCTGATCCCCATTTTCAAGTGGGTTACTTCATGTCCAGCACATCCACAAAAGAGAGCCTGGATAAAATAAACACGGGCGAGTCAGATATCTCGGAAAGAATCTGTCACGGCTTTGGGGGCTAATCACCTCCAGAAGGGGGCTCGGAGCAGGGGGCTGAAATGCAAGCCGGGGGAGAGCAGGGGAGCGGCGCACGGCCCGAGGCGTGAGGGCATCCCTGGGGGCGCGGTGTTGGTGCCTTGCACAGGTCAGAGTCGACCATGCACCCCAAAACACATCATCTTAGTGAAGGAGTGCTTAAGCTGTCACCATCTCCAAAGACCATTCCTCCTTCAGAGAAAAGTGAATGAGTCATGGAACAGAACAGAGTTTATGCCCTAAAGTTGTATTCATTATTATTAATGTAGTTAAACGTAGGAAATAATTATGGGAAAAATAATATAATGCAGTAATATACAGTGATAATATATAACCCAAATGTATTTTTAGCACTTTTTTGGAAACAAGTTCATATGCACAATGAATGTGTTTCTGAAATCGATCAAATATTAGTACCATCTTTACTAAGGGAGTAATTATGAGAAATATGTTTTGTCCATATCTATGACTTATATGTGAAAGAAACATAGAGTATACAGCTGTAGCCATCACCAGAGCTCTGTCTCTGTCTCGCTGCAGCTTTTACTCGTCCCTGGGGTTGGATTTAAACAGCCAGTGAAACGCTGTTGTTTTGTAAGCATGTGCTCAGGGAATGCACATAAATCCTGTGCCCAATATTCTGACCTCCCAGAGTCGTTATCTGCTCAATTTCACACTTCTTGTGTGGAAAACGATGTTCCTGAAATGATTTACTCCAGAGAACTTACTGAATGATAGACTTGGGGTCTGTTGAGATAAGTTATAGCCAGTGAGTAGTGTCATTCATCAGGGATGCACTACATGTAAGGTGAATGGATTTATTTGACTATATAAGGTAATACATGCGTTCTGCATATTGCAGTGGAAGTTTTTTTTTTTTTTTTTTGTTTTTTGTTTGTTTAAATTTTTTTGCTTGCCTTCCACGGATGCAGACATCTTGGCTTTGTGTCCCGTGTTTCCGTTCCGTAGGTAACATGATTAGTGAGATGGTCATGCTGTTATAGATAAGTATGATAGATATTCAGTGAGATCATGTTCAGTGCAGAGCAACTCACATAAACACCAAATTTGACAATAGTCCAGCAATGATTTATTATTTTTGTATTTTATATGATTTATTTGTATTTGTTATTAGAATAAAAATACAGTATGCATTAATAAGCTTCATATGTAACATACTTATGATAAAACATTGTCAGTTCTCGTTTTTTGTTGGCATTTAAAAAGGTTTATTCTTTGACACTTCTGTTGATAAGGCAATTTTATCGTTTTTTCTAGTAATGCACATCAGTGTGTAGTCACTGACCTGAACACACAGAGTTCTATTAGTTTAGTTTTATTTGGCATTGATCACTTGATGACTGTTACAGATCTGCATTGTAGTTTCATACACACTTTGAACAGCATGCAATATTGTGTGTGTTTGTGTGTGTGTATGTGTGTTGACCGCTGCTTGACCGCCTGTGGTCTGCTCTCTGGAGGTGAAGGCTTGACCTAGGGCAAATGAAAGTAGGAGACAGAACTCACGATAAAAGACCTGACCTCCTCCTTTGAGTCTGCCAAGAGAACTCCCAAACACTCAAAGCCCCATGGGTATAACACACACACACACACACACACACACACACACACACACACACACACACACACACACACACACACACTCTTATATATGCACACACAGACATGCAGAATATTACATCCTTTCAGCACAAGAGACCATTTCATATTTTGTGTGAGAGAGTGTGAGTGCTTGTGTATGTGAGAGTGTGAATGTGTGTGCTTGCTGACCCATGTCTTCATTGTAGTCAGATAGATCTGCCATCTCCAAAACTGAATTCCAGTTGAATGAGCTAGTCCCCAAAATGCCTCAAAACTTCATCATGCAAGCGAGCATGCGAGCATCTAGATCACTCTGATCAGTTTTAACAGTCAGAGGTGATCATGTCATTAAAATATATTGTGTGTGTGTATATATATATATATATATATATTTATATATATATATATATATATGTATATATATATATATATATATATATATATATATATATATATATATATATATATATATATATATTAACATGTTCCTATTTTATTTTTCTTTCTCAAAGCATTAAGGCTTAGTAATTATTTCCCTCTTTGGGAAAACACAGTAATTAGAACCATGATTTCAGTTTTTTTATTTCCCTTGTAAGTCTATAAACTATGTTTGACCTTGTGTTTGTATTCCGGGGCAGACAGGGTGGCCTCAGGTATGCTGCCCATTGCTCTTTGACGACTTAACGTGGGGAGGCTGAAAGAGCTGATTCTCTAATATGGTGACATGTCTGCTTCGTTGCTGGCATAGTCAGCTCCATATTACCTAATGTGCTTAAGAGCCACGCTTAACAGGCGTGACTCCTGGGGCCTCTGATGTCCTGAGGCTGCGGCGATCAGGGGCATGAGGGGGTCTAATTTCATTCTAGCTAAACTCTTTAAGAATCGTCATTTTTAAATTTGCAATTACCAGAGTTTGCTAGTATACACAGTAACTAAGGGTTATATATCTTACTATACATTTTCATTAAAGGCTTCTTATTGTAAAATCTATCATTCATGATCTTGTAAGTTCCCTGACTACTTACTATGCATAATAAGTCTGTGCAATAATAACTATGCAATTTTCTTTATAAGCCTTATAAATCACACTTGCCAGTGTGGAAAAAAAACTGGAATAACATTATAATTTCAAACCATTTTTCTCAAAATATTTTTTCCTATAAAAAATATTTAAAACCAACATTTATTAAGAATCAGTAATCTCAGCTTCTAGATGACATGCATTTGTGAAATTTGACATTTTAATTCCTCACTATTTTGAAAATGTGTATTACACGACTTTCTCAAACTGCTTATAAATGTTAGATTTATTTATTTATTTATTTATTTATTTATTTATTTATTTTTACAGCAATATTACTTTCAAAATAATTTTTCATAATAGCACATGATGGTTTATTGAATAATCAATAAAAAAAATCTATAAAATCATTTCTTCATGGTGAAATATGTATTTTCAATTCAAATTCAATTTAAATAAAAAGTTTATTTTATTTGTCTCACACACAGCCATACACTGTACAACATGTAGTGAAATGCTTGTTACAGCTGTCTGTGACATAAACGGAGTTTACAAAGAGTTAGAAAAAAGGATAAAAAAAAGTCTAAAAATATAATGTGAGAATATAAAGATGGGTAGCAGAAACAGTCTGATTATAATTGGTATAAAGTGCAGATATGTGCAGTTGTTGTGCAATATAATTCTGTGCAACATTAAGCTGAGGTAATTCTATTGTATTGTAATGTGGCTTTTCATTTGACCTCTAACATTCCAAAAACCTGACTTTTTAGTTTTATTAAATATGTAAATGTATGCATATTTAATAGCGCCATTTGCATACATACATGTATTTAATTCCATAACCATTCCATTAGCAAAGTATAGATTATTTTTGGAAATGTGCATAAGCAGTAAGGCATACACGCAATATTAATTACAACAAATGGACACTTCTATTTCTTTTGCTAAATTCACTTAGTTTTTTTCTCTGACATCCTCACCAGACTGCATTTTGTTATATATAAATTTGACTTTTTTTTGTTATCGATTTAAAATCTATGAAGGAGCTATTAATTTATAACTCTAATAAATATCTGACTAGTCTAAATGTTTCCTCTTTAGACAATTTGTGACTTTTCAGCACCATTAAGTGCTACCCACTTCCTCCATTTGAACTCTGCATGAGAAGTTAATCACTTGACATTTTTAGTGTATTTCCAATTAACCCATGATGACTGTAACCCATAAACCCGAGCTGCTCTTTACATCTTGGCAAAACCATGAGAAGGATTTTAAATAAGTGTCTCATTAGTTCCAGCACTTGGCTGTCAGAAGTTGTAATCGATTGACACTCCTCCCTGGCTGCATCGTTCTCCATTGAGAGTTTGTGTTCTTGCTTTGAGTTACAGCTTTCTGGTGGTGTGCTTTGACACTGACTGTAAATCGTGTGCTTACTTCCTCTCTGGAAGTTCAGGGTAAAGTAATATTACAGCTCAGCAGGTTTAAAAAGAGACCACAAAACCTACTGAAAGCAAACCTCTTTATTTGCCTCAGTGAGCCACCACTGGAGCGTTAGAGTAATTACCCCTCAAAGCTTTCCAAAACAAATGGCCTCCTAAGCTTGAGTGTAAACAGGTCATGCTGTTTGCACTGGTCTCTCAAGGCTTGGTAAACTCTACATCGTTAACTGTCTGTCAAACATTCAGCTTTTTTTTTTTGTTCAAGAGTTTGAATAGAACTTTATTTTCCAGTCTCACTTGTGTTGGCTCTTTATCTATAATTCATGCTCCAGGAATATTGTATGGTTTTTTTCCATGTCTTTCATAAAAGTCTGTGGTAACTTCAGTGCCGATGGGGCCCAAGGTCCATGCATGACACAAACAAATTATTCTTATTGGTAACTGAGTTTGATGTTTGATGTCAAATGTAGATGGCAGAGGAGACGTGAGTGTTCAGGAGGCACTCAGAGGAGAGCCAGAGCAAACCCAGACACGCCACAGAACCTACCAGTGGCTCCAAACACAAGCCGTGCCGTGCCGGAGAAGCTCTGCCTCCTCCGTGAGGTGAGTATGTCATGCATGATGAGAATTTTCTGATCTACAACTGATGGAATAATACTTAATCAGATTACAATTTACACAGGACAGCATGATTCTATATTATATTGTATAAGCAACATAATTTGTTAAAGTACTAGTCTGGTAACTTTACCTGCACATTTCTAGTGATCATTTCCTGCCGGAGATTGACCCTGAAATTCTGAATGGTGGAAGGGTTCAGCTTGTGGTAAGCACCTTGATTTAACATCTGAAAAGCACAATGATTCGGGGATGCCCAAACAATATGTGCACAGAAAAATGCACTGAGTAGCTTTTGTTATTATGGTAATATCTTTTTTGCTGGTGTGTGTGTTGGATTTTCAGGCTTCTACAGGGTACAGAGAATCTCCAGATTCAGCCATGAGACTGTGGATTGATGGTGCTGGTTTCTCTTCATCTCAGAACCACCAGGCTCACACTCGGACACACTCGGCTGGACATGCAAGTGGGTCTCAAATTGTAGAAATTATTAACAATCCAAAATTAGTTAACTCAAATAAACAACAAAGGTATCACATGTATGTATGTACCAGACAGCCTAGCCTTCACTCCCCATGTACATAAATGAGCCTTGGTGCACATGACCCTGTCGTTGGTTTGCCGGTTGTGATTTCTGGTAGGTCCTAACCACTGAATACCACTGAGACCACCCCACAAGACCTGCGGTTTTGTTGATGCTCTGATCCAGTTGTCCATTGCACTTGTCAAAGTCGCTCAGATTCTTACGCTTGCCCACTTTTCCTACTTGCAACACATCAAGTTCGAGAACAGGCTGTTCACTTGGTGCCTAATATATCCCACCCCTTGACAGGTGCCACTGTAACAAGATAATTAATGTTGAGAAAACTCACATTGAGGTTTGAGATCAGATGTCCCATGAATTATTTCTAAAACAGTGTGGAAAGGCATGGAAAATAGTTATTGCTTATCAGTCTTCCAGCAAAGTTATTTATGTCATTGGCTCATATAGTTTAGCTATATACTGGATGCCAGATATGTGTCTTTAAGCTAGAATTTATGATTCAGTAGTAATTAGCTGTAGGCTTCACATGATGATGTAAAATTTAATAATAAAGGTCATAAAGTGGCACAAAAAAAGTATATTAGTATTGTCATTTTGATTCATAGTGTTGATTCATAGCATGTGCAATCATTTTGCTGCTTTTATAGCAGTCTTTGTGTGTGTGTGTGTGTGTGTGTGTGTGTGTGTGTGTGTGTGTGTGTGTGTGTGTGTGTGTGTGTGTGTGTGTGTGTGTGAGTGAGTAAAGGGCTAAGCTGGACTGGGAGATGTCAGGGTCAATCAGGTGATGGTCAGTGTGATATGTCAGTCTCTCAGCAGGAAGCAGGTCTCAGTTCACCCTGAATAAGTGGCATCTCTGTCATACAGGCTTTAGATTAGTCTCCTTATTGACAAAGATGCTACTCAGGGACCCAAGCTGCACTCAGCAGATTTAACACAGTGATTCACAGAGCTGAAGGCACAGCACTGTTGTTTCTAACTAAGCTAAATTAGATTCTGATGATTTCGAAATGAAATCCACGAGGATGTGCACTTATACACATGACACTTGTTGTTCTGTCACATAGGTACATGAGAATGTTGACGAGAAAATCAATTTAAAATACAGCCCTTTATTTATAAATGGCAACACTGATTGCATAAAAGAAACATTACACACTATGATTCAAATGACCTATAAAAAATGTGAAGGAAACTACTAAACTAATTAGATAACTACTGAGCCCATAAAGGGTCATGGTATGATATCTTCTTCTTCTTCTTCTTCTTCTTCTTCTTCTTTTTTTTTTTTTTTTTTTTTTTAAAGAAATGCTTGTGGTATCCTTAACAATAATTTGTGTGTTCTCTCGCAAAAATGCTTGTGCTATCCTTAACAATAATTTGTGTGTTCCCTTGCAATATTTTAGTGGGTTCCCTGCAATCCTTGCTTTAATCCACATCCAGCACTGTGCTATACCATGATAGATGCATTTACTGAATTTAACTTTGCATATGGATTAATATATGTAGATTTTTTGTCATTGCTTAGTACACATTCGTTATGTAATTAATGAATGAAGACTAAAGGTCATTAACTTCTTTAATCTTGAGGATGCAGTCAGTTTTATTCATGATCATTTACAGAACTGCCAACAGTTTCATGTGTACAGATGGATGCATTGTAAGTGCAGAGAATATAGTCTGTGTGTGAGAAAGAATGTTTGGTTATTAAAGTTTGATGAAAAAAACTATTGCGAAAGAATGCAAAACTGTTGTGCGGGAGAACAAAGCTATTGTGGGGGAATGGAAAAATAGTAGCAAGGAAACGCAAAAGTATTTTTCAAAAATTAAATCATCTCATGCTGACCTTTTAAAGGCTCAGTTATTAACATTACACACAATGATTAAAATTTTCCTTTCAATTTTATGGAAACTATTTCCATTGGTCTAACAAAATATTGTTATAATAACTTTAGAAAATAGTATTTTTTCTCCTACCTTCTAAATCTTTATACTTCTAAAAGATCATTAATAGTATTATAATTAATATAATTATTTAATAATCAGATAATGAATACTGGGGAAAAATAAATGTGTGTGTGTATATGTATGTGTGTATATACATACATACATACATACATATATATATATATATATATATATATATATATATATATATATATATATATATATATATATATATATATAAAATATATACACACACGCATACACATTATATGCACACACACACTTAAACTTACTACTTACTGACGGACTCTTTGTGAATGCTTGCTATATATATAGTCATATATAGGATGGGTAGACTGACTGACCCACCTTTCCAACATGTTTTATTTTAACTTTGGCCCACCTACCAAGTTGAATAGCCCTTTTCTATAACATTCATGCCACACGTTAACCACCACACATTTAATAGAGTTACAAATATTTTCTTTACTCCACTAGAGGAAATATCCTGAGGTGCGTTTTTAATGTCTCGATTTTGTCCCTTTCCCAAAATGACTGCATACATAGCAGTTAAGCATGTGTGGCAGGACAACAACATGTGACTTTTTTTTTTTTTTTTTTAAAGCAATTGTCTACAGTTTGTGCTTCATGTGCATTTTAAAAAGGCATGCAAAGTTTAAATCTGGTTTTCTTTCTTTTTAAAAAAAAAAAAAAAATCCTGCATATTATAGAGTGACTTAAACATGTAAAGTGTATGAGGAGTTATATATTTCTAAATGATATATAACATTTTTTGATGTGCTGAAGATACAGAATGTGTGCTCAGCATCATTTGCTCATTAATGGTAAAGTCAGTTGATGACAGTTAGCGCTGTATCCTCTCTGAGTAGAAGTGTGTTGAGGTACAGTATGTTTTTCATTATCTATAGTGTGTGTCGAAGTGCTGCGCTACCTGCAGTATGAACATGTCCCTGCTCCATCCTCACTGGGGCTGTACATGTGGAACACATCAGCCACAGAAAAGAGCTCACTTTGTTGCCTGTGTTTAAAAAGATCTGCATTAAACACACACACAGCAATGGAAGCAGCTCTGACATGCTCTGAAGCTGGCAGCCCAAGGGCCTGACACTCAGCCTGCAGAGAGCTGTGGATCTGCGCGATGACGTTGTGGGCATGGAGGTCTTGGCAAGGCTGTGGCAAGAGTGCATTAACGCATTAGTGCCTTTGGAGCAAAAACCTTTGATTTATGTTTATGCCATGCAGGGCAGATGTATAGGAACACTATTTCTGGTTCCAGCTGGTGGTTTTGTGTGACAAATCTGATTCTGTTTTCACAGAGAAAGAAATGCCGTCTCCTCAAAGAGTCACCTTGGCTCCATCTCAAAAGGAGAGAATCTCATTCCGAGACAATCCAGTGCTGCTGAGTGGAGGCTGGGGAGGAGGCAAGAAGAGGTCTAAAGCAAACAAGTTAAAATAACCTTACTGCAAGAAATAGACAATAATTTTTCCAATGCCTTGTACATTTATTTACACGTGGTTGTATGCATGTTCTGAGAATGATGGATGTTTTTTTTTTTTCTTGCTAAAGCGCTTTAAACCCTAATAAGCTCTAAAAAGTTTTACGATGCACATTCAGTCTCCTCTGAAATTTCCTGCAGCTTCTGTTTCACTAAAATTCAGCTTCTTCCGCTGTAAATTAATTAAAAGCTGTGGATGAGGTATAACCCAAATATCTGCAGGCAGTCCCAGGATGTGTGTTATTCTCAAATATCAGTGACCATGGCAAACTGTGGAGTGTGTAGAAACCATTTTCGAATGACATGCTTAATATACAAACAACAGCAGGCAATAGGAAGCAGGTCATTCTTCCTCTAAAGCAGTTGAGCTTTATTTATATATATATATATATATATATAACCTTTTTGGTAAATACATACATACATACATATATATACCAAAAATGTTTACCAAAAAACATCTTTGCTAAATATAGATGTGCAACAATTATTGGCACCCCTATGAATTCATATGAGAAAAATAAATTTGAAGTATATTCCCATTAATATTTTATATATTTTTTTTAGTTCAACCATGAATATGAGGTAACACATAGGCCAAATTCACTTAGTCATTTGTAACAATGGGTAAGACCAAGGAATATAGCTGTGATGTGTGGGAAAAGATGGTTGAGCTTCACAAAATGGGTAGTAGCTATAAGAATATAGCTCAAGCATTGGAAATGCCCATTTCCAACATCAGGGCAATAATTAAGAAGTTCCAGTCACCTGGAAATGTTGTGAATCAACCTGGAAGAGGATGTGTGTCTATATTGTCTCAATGCACTGTAAAGAGGATGGTTTCAGAGGCCAAAAAATCTCCAAGGATCACAGCTGGAGAATTGCAGAAGATAGTTGCGTCTTGGGGTCAGAAAGTCTCCAAAACTACAATGTGAAGTCACCTACATCACCACTAGTTGTTTGAAAGGGTTTTTAATAAAAAAAAACCTCGACACTCATTCAAAAACAAACTCAAGCGTCTTCAGTTTGCCCGACATTACTGGAACTTCAAATGGGATTGGGTTCTATGGTCAGATGAAATCAAAATAGAGCTTTTTGGCGGTAAACACCGGAGGTGGTTTTGGTGCACACAGAGAGGTAGCCATATGGAAAAATACCTCATGCCCACAGTTAAATATGGTGGTGTCTCTTTAATGTTTTCTGGCTGTTTTTCTGCCAGAGGACCTGGACATTTTGTTAGGGTGCATGGCATCATGGACTTTATCAAATATCAACAGATATCATATGAATACCTGACTGCCTCTATATATTTATAGTTAGATAGATAGATAGATAGATAGATAGATAGATAGATAGATAGATACATACATACATACATACATACACAGATTTCTTTGTGTTTCAGTTGAGATAAAAAAATTAAGTACATTTATTTATTGGCGGTCAATAAAATCTTTTGCACAAATTTCTACTCTAATAACCAAGTCATTAAAGTATAAATCACTAACATTTTATCAAACATGACAAATATGATCGAATGTATGCATTACCTTAGTGATTAGTCTCACATTTAGGCTTTCATTAATTTCACAATGTGAATTTTCAGTCAGAAATCAGTGAGTGCCTAAGCACAGTGGTTCAAGCAGACTGTCTGGACAGCAGCCCAAACCTCATAAGATAATTTGTGCAAAAACAAACAGCCTGTAGTAGAGATGTAGGGTATTGCATTAGTGCACAACATGTAGGATATTGATGTTCTTCCCTCCACTTTCATGTGCTTTACTTATGTTTAGGGTTTTTGGTCAAATAAAGTTTTGGCTGTGTGTCAGATTCGTGCACACACCGTGCTAAAACGCCTGGCCATCTATTACATTTCCACCAACAGTACAGGAGAAAATTTATACATACTGCTTTATACACACTAGCACTTCTAAAACTATATTAAGACAAGCTATAGCTGGGTAATTCTGTTCTGTGCTCATATGAACAATTATTTGTAAATATGCCACATGAAGACTAATTGCTTTTGATAGTTGAATTCTTTCTTCATGTTCTAAAAATGAGGAATGCTGGAAATTCATTTGGGGTTACTAAAATGAGATTGCTATCTCTGTATGGCTCTGAAAGTTCATGACAGCACAGCCTTTGAGGTGAACAGTATACATTTCCATTTGCCCTCATGAAAAAACCCGATTATATTGGAGATTGGCAGTCTGGGCTAACCCCTGTCACTGGAGAATGATTCACATTACTCACTGTCCAAGGCCAGCAAGAGAGCCAAAACCAAGAGATCTAATCCTCATAATTACTGGAGACAGCATAGGGTGTACAGGTTTAAGGAAGATGCTTTAAAGTAATAAAGCCCACTGTAGCTTTGTTTTGCTTTCTAATGGCTTACATTCATATTTCATTACCCAGAAACTTTACAGGAGAAATAAAATGTAAAAGGATTTTTTTCTATCATAGATGAGGTGTGTTGAGAAGAAGTGCAGGGGGCTTTGCAGGAACTTAATACACATCTCAGTACATGTGTTTGTGACTGGCCCTGTATATGCAGCTGCTCTGTATAGTTTATTATTGTTTTAATTAGGCCTTCTTAAGCGACTGGTAGAGTATGTATACAAACCAGAGTGGCTCACTTACCCAGATCCCCAGCTTATCCAGCATTAGAGTACAAACCACTGTAAATTAATCTGTTCTGAGTTTCAACGCATCAGCTGAATATAATGAGTGCACTCTGTAAAAGGCATATGTAATCTTTTTTATATATTATTTTATTATTTACAACAACAACAACAACAACAACAACAATACTAATAATTTATTTTAAAAAAAAAATTTTTATCACAAGAAAATAACTATTTTCAATAATCAGCAGACTATAATGGTTTAACTCAAGTTTTTAGTTTAGTTTAAGCTAAACTTTTATTTTATTTTACTTTGGAGCTCAACAATATTTTTATTGCAACAAATTCATGTATTATTAACCTTAAATACATACATATATTAAAGTAAGTAAATAAGTAAGTTAAGTAGTAAAATTTCAAATATACATTAGAAGCTAATTGATACTGTCATTTAAATACTACCCTTTTTCTCGTTCTGAATTTAAAGTGCACTAAATACCTTACTACTGCTACTACTACTACTACTTCTACTACTACTACTACTACTATTACTAATAATAATAATGAAATGAACTTGTGAAATGAACTTGAGAGACTGAACAGAGAATTGAGTATCTTTATTGTCATGAAATTTGGTGAAATTGGTGAAATGAATCTTTCGGGTAACTTTTTCAATCAACAATCTGGTGGCCAAAATTTTTTTTTAAACGCACCTCCACGAACTTCTCGCATTTTCTCCTCAGCGTGAGTCCTAACGCCACATCAGAATGCTCCCTGCTACTTAAGAGCATGCTATTTATTTTGCTTTGCAGTGGAGTGACATCCTGTAAGCCTCGGCTTTGTTCAGTGGATATGACTGGAGTGGCAGGTGGTACGATTTACCGTTAAATGAGAAAGAGCTTCTCGACGTGTGATCTCTTTTATAAAAGCTGCTTATAGGGAATATGCGCTATCAGATATCAGTGTTACAGGGTCACAGCAAGGCGTTCAGGTGCTTGGCACCGCAGGCCACTCTGACCCAGTGTTCTGAATTGACATGCAAATGTAAATTTCAGTGGTATAATAGTGATAGTGTGGCTTATGAAATAATGCATACGTCACACTATCAATATTATACCTCCGAAATATCTAAAAATAAATTCATAAATAAAGTTTTTTTTTAAAATAGTTATATATATATATATATATATATATATATATATATATATATATATATATATATATACATTTACACACACACACACACACACACACACACACACACACATATATATATATACTATTAACCGATAAATATCTCTACAGTGGACCTCATATTTTCTCATCATAAGCCTGAACAGCGTGGTTCCAGGACTGAGGTGTGTGTAAAACGCACAGAGTTTATAGCGCCTTTATTTATGCCTTAATGTGAAGGCGGTAAGTGGGTTTGAATTTTTCGTATACTCTATAGCCATTTATATTGATATCGTTGCTGGGTGGTTCTGTGTGTGATATAAAATAATCACACTAATACAGTAAGTAAGTAAGTATATAGATGAAAAAGAATTAGAAACAGTTTTATGCTGTGCTGTGCATAAAACTAGAACCAACTGTTTCTCACGATTACAAGAAACATAATGAGCAAAAATAAACACAAGATGAATTCATGTGTATGCAACAACAATAACAACAACAACCACAATAATGATAGCCTATTTATTATTTGTGCGTATTTTACTTTTACTTATAACATAAATAATAATAATAATAATAATAATAATAATAATAATAATAATAATAATAATAATAATAATAATAGGCTGTAGTGCTACTTTCGTAAGAGTAAGCCCATGATAATATTAAAACATTGCAGTGAATTTTATTTGAACTTTTTTGTTCGTTTCTACAGAATCTAACTCAGTTTGCAGGTCGAAAACAGACTATTTATTCCATGATTCCTTAGCATGGTTATTCCCATCCACTGACTGAATACTGAGCTTAACGCACTTTTACTAAGAAGTTTAGACAGCCAGAAAACACTCCAGATGTCTAAACAGACCACGAGCAGTGTAAGTCTAATTGTAACTGTTTCAGAGTTTCCTAAATCTCTGCGCTTGCATGTGGGTCATGGGTGGAGTTTCAAGTTCTCCATATTCAAATACTGGGAGCTCCTTCTGCTCTGCCATATAAAGAGACACTGAGCCTTTCGGTCACTTTAAAGAAAGACAAATTAACGGTCTGCGAAAACCACTGGCTCCAGTCGTGTTTACTATTAATAAAACTACTTTAGTGCACTTTTGCGCGTCAGAGCTGAAAGCCAGCGGACCATGATGGACTACATGACGGACAAGTTCCCGCTGAAGTGTGAAGCAGGGAAGGGGACCGACTTTTACCTGGAGCCGCTCATGGAGCCTTTAGAGAGCATGCAGTACTACAGCAAGAGCTCCAGCAAGAGCAGTCAGCATTACACACTGCAAAACACCGAGCACCACAGC